>NC_035168.2:11687758-11902761 GCF_001659605.2 Manihot esculenta
TATGATGTGTTGCATTCCATTAAAGCATGTGTTTTAATATACTGTTTTACTATTCTGCTCACTGGGCTCTAGTAGCTCACCCCTTTCCCTTAATCCCCAGGTTTGCAGGTTCGGGATAGACCAGGATGTTAGCAAGAGTAAAGGTTCTATGGATGTAATAGTTAGTTGTGGACATGAGAAAATTAATGAAAGATAATGTAATGTAAAGTATTGTGTAAAAATGTTATGAAGTTTAGTATTGTGCTTGGCCCTAATGTTATGTTAATCCCCTTTTGTACATGATCGTTATAAAATGTTGTAATGTTCAGAAATATTAGACCAAGCTTGATGTATGATATGATGTCCCACTAGAGCATTTGATGAGGGCTCTTATGTGGGGTTTATGTTATGGTTATGATGCATGCACAGGTCAAACTTGGTGAATGAAAAAGTTTAAAATTTTATGTAAATGTATGATCATGTATGGGATTTATCAGGTATGACAGGATGTATGTTAGGCTTGCTATTGGTCCCGGCGACCTTAAGTCGATCTGGATCCTAGCGCCGATAACGGTCCGATTTCGGGTCGTTACACCTAAGGCCCAATGACGTTCCTTGGCAATTTGTTAATTAGTAATGTAACGACCCGAAAATCGGACCGCTACCGGCGCTAGGATCCAGGTCGGCTTAAGGCCGCCGAGACCCGTAGCAAGCCTGACATGCAACCTGTAAATCTGTTTAATCCCATACATGATCAATAACATATATAAAATTTAAAACTTTTCCTTATATTCATACACCAAACTCAACCTGTGCATGCACTAAACATAATCATAATCATATCCATGACCCTTCTGTGGGATCTCATCAAGGCCCCAATGGGTGATACAATATATGTTGAGTTGGTTGACATAAACATCTAAGATCATGTATTAAAAGGGACACCTTACACATAGAGTCAAGCACAATCTCTAATCCTCAATATCATCGTTACATGACATGACTACATAAGACATTACATTACAATTTCATCATGTCCACACGCTATCTATTACAAACACATGACTTCATTACTCTTGCGGACCTCCTGGTCTACTCTGTACCTGCAAACCTGGGGTTAAAGGGAAAAGGGGTGAGCTACAAGAGCCCAGTGAGCAGAATAATAAAACATTTATATTAAAAGTTTATGTAACAGCCCGGCCCTTTCACCGGCACTGTTACCGTTCATGGCCCAGGGCTATCCCTCGCCTGGCCTCGTGCCACCTCGGGCTTTCCACTGGCGTCGTGAACAGCTTTTAACATCCATTCACCCTCACGGGTTCCTGGCAGGATTTGTCCCCTTGGGTTCTCGCATCGCATCCTTCCCCAAGTGGATTTGGCCTAAATTTCCCTTTGGAAATTAGGTCGCCTCCCCCACTACTCGAACCCTTGACCTCCCACTTTAAGGGAATAGTCTGGTGAGAGTGAGTACCAATTGTTCCATTGGAACAATTGGTACTCACTCTCACCAGACTATTCCCTTAAAGTGGGAGGTCAAGGGTATTGGAACAATTGGTACTCACTCTCACCAGACTATTCCCTTAAAGTGGGAGGTCAAGGGTTCGAGTAGTGGGGGAGGCGACCTGATTTCCAAAGGGAAATTTGGGCCAAATCCACTTGGGGAAGGATGCGATGCGAGAACCCAAGGGGACAAATCCTGCCAGGAACCCGTAAGGGTGAATGGATGTTAAAAGCTGTTCAAGACGCCAGTGGAAAGCCCGAGATGGCACGAGGCCAGGCGAGGGATAGCCCTGGGCCGTGAACGGTAACAGTGCCGGTGAAAGGGCCGGGCTGTTACAAGTAATTAATTAGAGGACGTTCCCTAATTGGTTTAATCATAAGGAGAGACATGGTGGTGAGAAGCGTTTTCCATCTCCATAACTAATCTATTGAATCAATCAAAAGAACATAAGTTTCAATGATCAATCCAAACAACTGAAGTGGATCCAACTCTTCAACTAGACCTTTCTCATATTTGATTTCCATTTTATTTTTATTATTCGCTTTCTTTTATTACTTTCAGTTAATTGAATCAATCTCAAACCCCCCTTTTTACTTTTTTTGCACTTTATTTTTATTTTGTTTTCAGTTAATTGCTTTCAGTTCTCATTCAATTAATTCTCTTGGTCTTGTTAAGAAAAATAGAAAAGTTTTCAATTCTCTGTGGATTTGATCATTTACCACTATCTGCAGTAGTAATATTGTTGATAACCGAAAATGTTATTTTTGACCGGTTTCGACAACCGCGAGTCAAAAATTGGCACCGTTGCCGGGGAATTGATTTAACTAATTTTTTTCTTTCACGACCAGATCTAGACACAAGAATACTCTGCCTTACGATCCAAAAATTGAACGCACAATCAGGAGACTAGGTAAGCAAGCATCTCGGTTGTGGGAGACAACACAAGCCGAGACCACTCCTGAAGAAGCTCCAATCACAGACCACACATCTGAAAGCGCCGAACTTCACAAACAAGCCACGCAAATAGCCGAACCTCATGCACAACCTGCTACCCACAATGGACATGTTGTCCAAGACCAAATAATTCAAGAAAATCCAGCCATGGGAGCCCCAGTGCAAAGAGAAAGGACCATGAGAGAGTTGGCAGCACCCATAGGTGATCAAGCACCTCTTTGCATCACCTATCCACCTTTGACAGTTCCCTTCGAACTGAAAACAGGTTTGATTCATCTTCTGCCTAAATTTAGAGGTCTTGAGAATGAAAACCCACACAAGCACTTAAAGGAATTTAACATTGTTTGTTCAACCATGAGGCCGCAAGGCATAACTGAAGACTATGTTAAGTTAAGAGCTTTTCCTTTTTCACTTGATGATTATGCTAAGGATTGGTTATTTTATTTGCCACCTGGATCTATTACTTCTTGGGATGACATGGTAGTAGCTTTTTTGAATAAATACTTCCCAACTTTTAAAACCATTGGCATAAGAAGAGAGATCAGTAGCATAAGACAAAAGCCATCTAAGGATTTATATGACTATTGGGAAAGGTTTAAAAGATTGTGTACAGGATGTCCTCAACATGATATTTCAGATAAGGCACTCATAGAATTCTTCTATGGAGGATTGCTTTCATCAGAAAGGAGATTCATTGATGTAGCTTGTGGAGGATCCATTGTAGACAAGACACCTAGGGAGATGAGAGAACTGATCTCCACCCTTGCAGCCTCATCTAGGCAATATGGAGAAGAAAAGCAACTGCAGAGAGAAGCCAATGAGGTAAGTACATCTAATCTTTCCTCTCAAATTTCTGCACTAACCTCTGCCATGACAAATTTCTTCACAGGCCAGCCTCAACAAGCCCAGCCAACTAGACCATGTGGGATTTGTGCATATGTAGGACACCCAATTGATCAATGTCCTACACTGCAAGAGGATAGCCAGTAAGTGAATACCATTGGAGGATACAACAACCAGCCTAGACATGATCCATACTCCAACACATACAACCCAGGCTGGAGAGACCATCCCAATTTCAGCTATGGAAGGGCTAACAATTATCAGAACTACCAAAGGAATCAAGCCCAATGAGCACCTTCAAGTTCCAATCAGCACCTTAAAAAGATAATGGAGACACTTGCAAACAGTGTGCAGACTCTCCAACAACAGGTGGGACAGATAGCCACATCAGTAAGCAAGCTTGAATCACAAGATAAGCTCCCTTCTTAAACTGAAACTAATCCCAGACAGAATGTGAGTGCCATTACATTGAGAAGTGGGAAAGGGCTTCAAGATGCCAAATATGAGGAAGAGAAGCAAGTTGCGCAGGAGCCAGGGGTTTCAACTGAAACCATTCCTACACAAGCTGAAACCATTCCTACGCACCAACTCCCTGAGCCAGCCGGCCGAACTCCATCTGACACCACTCCTGCGCAGAAGGCCAATCACCAAGTACGTTTTCAGATTCCACCTTCTTTTCCAAAGAGATTTGAAAGAACGCAAAAAGAAAAAGAAGAAAAAGAGATCCTTGAGACTTTCAGAAAGGTGGAAATCAACATACCTCTGCTAGATGTTGTTAAGCAGATTCCCAGGTACGCAAAATTTCTGAAAGAACTTTGCACTAATAGGAGGAAGCTTGCTGAAAGAGAAAAAGTTAGTGTAGGTGAGGTTGTTACTGCTGTGATAAAAAGAGAACTCCCCACCAAGTGCAAGGACAAAGGCATGTTTGCTATAGCTTGCAAAATAAGGAATGTTGGGATTAAGAAAGCCATGTGTGATCTTGATGCATCTATTAATGTTATGCCCCTTGCCATTTATAATTCTTTGAATGCAGGTGCACTAAAAGACACAAAAGTAGTCATTCAGTTGGCTGACAGATTTGTGATACACCCCATAAGTGTTCTAGAAGATGTTCTAGTTCAAGTAGATGAACTTGTCTTTCCTGCAGACTTTTATGTGATTGATACAAAGGAAGACAGTTGTTGTTAGTGTATATGCCATTATCTTGGACCTTTTTGTATGTCGTTTTGGTTATTAAAATCCTTTAAAGTCCCAAATAGAATCCAACAACAATAGGAATTTTATAAAATTATATTATATATTTTAATATTAGGGCGTTTAATATATTTAGATAATTTTAGAATATTTTTTATTAAATTAACTTTGTTTTTATTGAAGTATATAATTTGTGTTTTAGACTTCTCTTAAAGATAGTAAATGAATTGTGTTTTTGTGTTTGGAGGACCTTGATGCTCATGTTCTGACTCAATTTTTAGAGTTAGAAAGTACTGTATAATAAGATGTGATATTGTCATTACCTCTTGGTCAGCTACAAACTATTAAAACATGTGGAAAATCACATTTTTCTAACCCACTTAATAAAGTTGATTGTTGTACTTTTTCTCCAAGTTATAATATATAATATTTTTATTTTGTAAAATATTATATGGATAAAAGTTGTTGCAATGTAAAAGATCTAGTAGAGCATTTCTAGAGAGTCTTACACAATTTCTTGATCTTGCTTTTTCCAAGTCAAGTCACAATGATAAGATATTGTGTCATGTAAAGTTTATTATAATTGTTTTTGGATGTCAGAAGATGAAACTTATGCTCAGTGTGCGATAGGTTTATGAAGAATTATACACATTGGATATTGCATTTTGAGAGTTCATCATCTTCTTCACATGAGAATGATTGACATACAACATTTACTATATGATACTATAATGGATGATCAATCAGAATCAATGGAATGTCTAATGCATAAGTCAAAAATTTTTACAAGTTGATGGAAGACAGTTAGGTTAAACTTTATCATGGATGTAAAAATTATTTCAAGCTCTCATTTCTAACCCAATTATTCCATACAAAGTGCCTTGAAAAATGCACTAATATACCATGCTTTTAGATTTATTAAGAGAAATTCTACCAGAAGGATAAACATTGTTCAAGTCATTTTATGAAATGAAGAAACTTTTTATTGAGTTAAGGTTAGGTTATTAATAAATCCATGCTTATCTTAATAATTGTATGTTGTTTTGCAAGGAGAATGCCAAGCATGATTACTTTTAAATTTGTGAGCATCTAGGTGGAAAAATATGTCAAATGAACAAGTAGCAAGAAAAAAAAAACATATAAAAGTTATTTGTTACTTCCTTTTAAAATCTACACTACAAAGGTTGTTCATGTCCTAAAGGACTGCATTATTCATGAAGTAGCATGCAGAAAATTGTACAAAGGATGGTCATTTAAGGCATTCTGCAGATTCCTTAGCTCGGAAACATTTGACTTTTTGCATCCAAATTTCTCTTTAGAAATTCACATTGTAAAGTTGGGCTTATCTACAGATGGTTTCAATCCATTTAGAATCTCACATAGTACATAGCCTGTAGTTATAAAGCCTTATAATTTGCCACTATAGATGTGTATGAAGCAATCATATATAATGTATCATTACTTATTCCAAGACTCAAAGTACTTGAGAATGATATTGATGTTTTAGTTGAGAAGTTGAATGAATTATAGGAGGTAGTATAAGCACATATGATGCATCAAGTAAACAAAATTTCATTATGCATGCAACATTAATGTGGACAATAAGTGACTTTCCAAGTTATGCTAACTTGTTTGGACAGAGCACTAAAGGTGTTTTAGCATGCTCTCATGTCATAAACCCCTCATTATTGAGATATGAGAGAAAATATTGTTATATGGGTCATTAGAGAATTTTGCCTTGTAATCATTTGTTTCGTTGTTAAAAGAAATCCTTTGATGGTACCCATGGGCTTAGATCTAGTCCCAAAGTAATGTCAAGATCAGAAGTGTTAGAAGAATTGGAGGCAAAGAGTAGGGGTGAACATTTGGTCAGTTCGGTTTAAAATTGAACTGAACCGAATACATTAAAAACTAAAATTTTATTATTTGTAAAAATCAAACCGAACCAATTTTGAACAGAAATCAAGCTGGACTTTTTAATAAACTTTTTATTTTTTACACCTTATTTTTAGTATTCTAAAATTTAATTGAAATATTTCAATCTTGATTATAGTCTAATCTCTTTATATCATAAAAAATAATATGTTATTATCACTAATCGGTTCGGTTTAATTTTTTTAATTTTTTTTCATTAAAATCGAATCAAACTAAAATAACCGAAAATTTTAAAACTAAAAAGCAAACCAAACCGAAATAAATAAATTACCGAATCGAATTTTCAAATTAATTCGGTTCGATCGGTTTTTTCTATTTGAACTGAATACTGCTTACCCCTAGCAAAGAGTATCATATTTGGAAAAATGAGTAATAGTAACCCTTCACAATATGGTTGGAAGAAAAAAAAAAGTATTTCCTTTTCATTGCCATATTGGAAAGACAACTTGTTACATCATAATCTAGATGTTATGCATATTGAGAAAAATATTTGTGATAACATATTGGTTATAATAATAAACCTTACTGGCCAATCAAAGGATACCTTAAAGGCACGCCTTAACCTGCACCTTATGGGTATAAGATCTGGACTCCATCCTACTAAAGTTGACTCTAGTAGGACCTATATATCTCCTGCTTGCTTCATATTAAATGTAAAAGAGAAGCATACATTTTGCAAATTTTTGAAAGGGGTTAAGGTCCTGATGGCTATTTTGCAAACAATTTCCTAGTGTGTTAATCTTAAACAATATAAAATATCAAGATTCAAGAGTCATGATTGTTATATTCTAATGCATCAATTAATGCCTGTAGCGATTCGAAGCATTCTTCTCAAGCATGTTAGTTTGCCTTTGATTCAATTTTGTTCATTCTTTATAAATTTATTTTTTAAAGTTTACGGAGTGTAAGATTTAATAAGATAGAGTGTCAGATTGCCTTAACTATATGCCATTTAGAAAAGATTTTCCCTCCATTTTTTTTGATATTATAATTCATTTGACTATACATTTAATATCTAAAGTAAAGATTGGTGGGCTAGTACAATATGAGTGAATGTATCCCATTGAGAGGTATGTTCCAACCAATTCTATTTGTTCACTCTCTTTGTTATATTTCATTTCACATAAACTTTCCATGAAGGTTTTTACTCACCTTGAAGTCATTTGTGTGGAATCAAAATCGACTTGAAAGGTTTCTTGCTGAAAAGTGTTTAACATTCTACTTACTATACATGCAGAGTATTGATTCAATCATCCTTGTGTAGAAAAATTTATGAAAACTATACTGAATTACATGAAAATTCAATAATAATATTTTTGAGACCATCTCGTCTACTAATCAGAATGGATCTCTGCAGTCTAGTGGTAGCCTTCATGAATGCATGCACATAGTTATTGTGCCCTCAAATTCCTTATCAATCTAATTAATAGAGATACTCAAGTGTAAAAGAAGATTATGCCAATTCTCAGAAGCCTTTGCTTTTTTTGCAACATTTAAACAAAGAAAATAGATGAAGATGCTTAGGCATTTTAGTATAGGTGAGGTTATGCATGTGTTTTAGTCACTTTTATGTTTAGATGGCTATGGTGGCTGCCTAAAGTCTCTAGTGCTCTTATAGAAGATGTTGAGAGTGTTTGAATTGTTTAAGGTGTTTGAGAATGGGGTTGTATGAGAAAAGGTAATTTAAATATTAAGAGTTGGTGGCTACACTAGTATAAAAGGAAACTTAATCTCTCTCTCAATCTATTCATATGATTGGCAATCATATAAGATATGGGAGATTTTTCCTTCTTTCATATTTTAGACATTGAACCTACCACTCAAAATTTTTAATAATCTCAACATCTTCCTTAGCCAAATGGGCTTCCTTAAGAGGGCCTATTAGGACTTGCACTCACAGTAGCTTATTCCCTTTGTATTTTAAGTCCAAGAAGGTCTTAAAACATTTAAATAAGAATCTAATGACTTGTAATACTGATTTAAAACCTTCAGAAAATATGAGAAAAAGCAAGGATTGAACTTACCTCTTGAAGAACATGAAAAATATAGCAACCAAGACTTGGAGAAGAGGGAAATCAATTTTCCAAGGTCTCCAAAGATTAAAGCTTGATATCCAAACTCAAATATTCAAAAACGAAGTAAAAACTCATGAATTCTCCAAGAGATTTGAAGTAATTTTAACAAAAATGTTTGGGAAAGGGCATGGACTTACCTTTGCTCGAAAATGGAGAAAGAGCTCTCACATTTTCGGGTTGAAGGCCTTTTATAGGTGGCTGGAAGAGCCACCTTCGGCGGCTGAACTTGAAGGTTCGGCAGTCAAACCTTAAGATTCATCTAAAACTTTTTTTTTTAAAACATGTCAAGAAAAAGTTTCAATTTTATTTTATGAAAATCCTATTTTACCCTTCTAAAGATTTTAGCTTCGAGATTTTGGATTTTGATGGAGATTCCATCAAAAAGTGGGAATTCTGACGCTTGAGTTTAGCTGGGTATTATAACTAGGCACGACATTGCCACTTGTCATATATGTTCTTTTGAGGACTATGTCTCTCACATTGAAGGCTTATGGCCTGACCTTGCTGTTGAATATTCTGGACATTTTATCCCTGTAAACCACCATTCTGATTGCGGCCTTTTCTCGTAAGAATTTGGCATGGTCCAAATTGAATTTCATCTCCTCGGGATGTCCTAGAATTTTAGGGTATTGTGTCCTTAAACTGCTCACTTGTATTTCCACGGGGATGACTGCTTCGGCCCTGTATACAAGGAAAAAAAAGTGTTTTCTCAGTAGCTATTCTAGAAGTAGTCCTGTATGTCTATAGTATGTGAGGTAACTCCTCGGGCCAATTGCCTTTGGCTTGGTCAAGTTTTTTCTTAAACCCTTGCAATATGCTCCTGTTTAATTGTGACCTCTATCATACCATTAGACTAGGGGTGGTAGACTGAGCTAAACCTCAAATCAAATTTTCATTTCTTGCAAAAATCTCTAAACCTAGTGCAGTGATCACTATTTTAGGTATTCTGAATCGGGTGAATATATTTTTGCTAACAAACAAGATTGCTTGTTGGATAGTGATGGATTGTACTGCTTCGACTTTTGCCCACTTGGTAAAGTGATCTACTGCATTGATAATAAACTTCCTTGATCTGGACACCTTGGGGAATGGGACAAGGATGTCTATCCCCCATTGAAAGAAAGGCTAGGGACTTCCAATGGCCGCTTACATTACTCTCGAAGTCTTTGGGATGTTTGTATGTACTTGGCATCTCTGACACTTCTGGACAAGTTGCTTCGCATCTTGCATTATCATTAGCTAGTAGTATTCTTATTTGAATACTTTCTAAGCGATTGTATGTGCTCCTTCATAACTCCTTCAATCACCTTCATGGATATCTTTTAAGATTTTTTGGCCTTCCTCCTCTGTAACACATCACAGCCATGGCTGTGTGGAGGACTTCTTATATAACAAAGATCAATTAGTGTATATTTAGAAGACTTCTTTATTACCTGTTTAGCTAATAAATCATCGACTGAAAGATCATCTTGTGTTAAGAATATCTATACGGGTGTCATCCACGATTCCCCCTCTTCTATGAGGAAGGACTCTTCCATCTGCATTGCTGGAGTGTGTAACTCCTCGAATTGGAATGCTTGAGTCAAGTGCTTTTCTCCTTTCGCTGCCATCTTAGGTAGAAGATCCTCTTCATTATTACCTCTGGCTATCTGGCGAAGTTCACAGCTGTCTTGCCCGCCTTTGACCTTCTCTATTAAGGATCAGACCTTTTCTCATACTGAAAACCAATTGTGAGTCATTAAAAAAAATTAATTTTTGGATACCTAGGTCCTTGACGATCTCATGGCCATTATTATTGCCTTGTACTCAGCTATGTTGGTGGTGGCTTTGAAGGTGAGCTTTGTCGTGTACCAAAGCTTTATACCAATTTGAGACTGTAAAAGAATCCTGATTCCTGATCCCCCAGCCCTGCAAGCTCCATTTGCCCAAACTTTCCATTCTTCTATGGTCACTTTAGAGGACTCTGAAGGTTCTAACTTTAGAGTCATCTCCGTGACAAAGTTGGCTAGTACCTGGGCTTTTGATAGAGCATATTTTAGTCCATTTTATCATTATGTTCTTGATGTTTATTTGCATCTTTTCGGCTTAATTTGGTGGTTTTAATCATGTTTTGCAGATATTAGGTGTAAAGAGACAACCTGGAGAAAATGCTCTTAAAACTGCCAAAAAGTGCCAAATATGGAAAGTATCAAAAAAGAAAAGTTTTCAAATAAGAAAAGTTTTCAAATAAGGGAAGTGCAGAAGCAAAAGTAAATAAGGAAAGCTCAGTCAGAAGATTATTGGAAATTCAAATCGCGGATCTTTCCTTTCTTGTTCAAAGATGTGCACACACTGCAGTAGTCATATCTTCCTATTTAGGCAACAAGATTTCATGAAGACGCACTTGCCTCTTCTGCGTTCAGCATTCAAAATTCAAACAAAGGCTCACCTAAAAAGGAAAGACAGGACAGATATCTTTCCACTTCTGCACATTGATGACTGCGCTCCACTTCCTCTTCTGCAGTCCATGTGCACGCCACCTGCCTTTTGAAGACCAAGGCACCTCTCCTTCCTCTTCTGAATCCCTTGGTACATGCCTATTTCCTTTTGAGCTCAAGCCATGCCTGTCCTTCCTCTTCTGAAACCAAGCCGCGCGCACACCTTCCCTCTTCAGTGCATGTTGCGCGCCTCCTTCCTTCCGGAGAGTTTGCAACGCGAATCTTTCCTTTTCAGACACAACTTGGGTAGCAAGCACCTCTAGGGCAGCAAGGTCAGCCTCTAATCCTATTTAAGGAACACATATCCACCCGTGAGACACTTCTGGACAACTCTTCTTCTCATCCGAACACAAGGACCTTCGGCCACCACACCTCTCCAAGCTTCGGCTGCCTTCTTCTTCTTCCTTTCTTTTATTTTTGGTTTTGTTTCAGCCATGAGTGGCTGAAACCTTTTTTCTAGTTGAAGATTGATTGAAACTAAGGTTGTTTAAAGGATTGTGAGATCTGAACATAAAGTGTTTGTCTTTAGTTTGTTCAATATTCATACAGTTCATGCTTGAATTCTATTATTACTTTATTGTTTTGATCAAATTGGCCACTTGATTCTTGATTGCAAGGTAATTAGTTGTTAGTTTGGATAATTTTAAGTCCGTAATTGCTTGAATTGTTCAAACATAAGAACACTTGGTGTAACAACTAAGGAATTGTATGATCTAGCAACATCTCATGCGTTTGAGTAGCTAGGGTTGGATCTCTCTTTTTCTTCATGCAATTAACAATTGTTTGATGCCTAAGGCCCAAGGACGTTCCTTGGCAATTTGTTAATTAGTAATTAATTAGAGGACGTTCTCTAATTGATTTAATCATAAGGAGAGACATGGTGGTGAGAAGCGTTTTCCATCTCTATAACTAATCTATTCAATCAACCTAAAGAACATAAGTTTCAATGATCAATCCAAACAACTAAGGTGAATCCATCTCTTCAGCTAGACCTTTCTCATATTGAATTCCCCTTTTAGTTTTCATATTCTGCTTATTTAATTGCTTTCAGTAGTTGCTAATCAAATCAATCTCAAAACCCCCCCCATTTTACTTTACATGCACTTTTATTTTATTTGCTTTCAGTTTATTCATTCTCAGTGAGTTCTCTTGGTCCTAATAAGGAAGGTTGGTAAGTTTACAATTCTCTATGGATTCGATCATTTACCACTATCTGCAGTAGTAATATTGTTGATAACTGGAAAGGTTATTTTTTACCGGCTTCGACAACTGCGAGTCAAAAATTGGCGCCGTTGCCGGGGAATTGTTCTAACTTGCTTATTTTCCTTTTATGACCAGATCTGAACGTAGGGAGACTCTGCCTTATGATCCGAAAATTGAACGCACCATCAGAAGGCTAGACAAGCAAGTCATTTGGCCTGAGGAACCAACAGAAGCTGAACCACCCATTGCACAAGCACCAATCGCAGACCATCATCTGAACACCATCGGAACACACCACCAAGCCGCACCAGTGGCTGAAAATCATCCACAAGCTGCTACCCATAATGGACATGTTGTCCATGACCAAATAATTCAAGAAAATTCAGCCATGAGAGCACCAAGACCAAGAGAAAGAACCATGAGGGAGTTGGCAATACCTGTAGGTGGTCAAGCACCACTTTGCATCAACTATCCACCTCTGACAGTTCCCTTTGAACTAAAAACAGGTTTGATCCATCTTCTTCCCAAATTTAGAGGTCGAGAAAATGAAAATCCACACAAGCACTTGAAAGAGTTCAATATTGTTTGTTCATCTATGAGACCTCAAGGCATTTCTAAAGATCATTTTAAGTTAAGAGCTTTTCCTTTTTCGCTTGATGATTATGCTAAGGATTGATTATTTTATTTGCCACCTGGATCTATTACTTCTTGGGATGATATGGTTATAACTTTTCTGAATAAATACTTCCCAACATCTAAAGCCATTGGCATAATAAGAGAAATCACTAGCATAAGACAGAAACCATCTGAGGACTTATATGATTATTTGGAAAGATTTGAAAGATTGTCTACAGGTTGTCCTCAACATGATATGTCGGACAAGTCACTCATAGAATTCTTCTATGGAGGACTGTTGTCATCAGAAAGGAAGTTCATTGATGTAGCCTGTGGAGGCTTAATTGCAGACAAAACACCTAGGGAGATGAGAGAGTTGATCTTGACCCTTGCAGCCTCATCTAGGCAATATGGAGAAGAAAAGCAACTGCAAAAAGAATCCCATAAGGTAAGTACATCTGCTCTTTCATCTCAAATCTCTGCACTAATTACTGCTATGACAAATTTCTTCACAGGCCAAACCCAACAAGCCCAGCCAACTAGGCCATGTGGGATTTGTGCATTCATAGGACATTCAACTGATCAATGTCCTACACTGCAAGAGGATAGCCAGCAAGTGAATGCCATTGAAGGGTACAACTGTAATACCCGGCTAGACTCCGGTATCGAAATTCCTACCGTCCGGTGGAATTTGGATGTCGGAAACCTCTAGAAGGATAAAAGCATGTTTTCATAAAATGTTTTCATGTATTTTAATGGTTTTAAGTAAAAAGAATTTTGAGTTTGTATGAAAAAGACCAAGGAGACATTTCCAGGTTTGGCCGCCAAACCTCAAGTTCGGCCGCCGAACATTGGATGGTTATGGAAGGCAAGTTAGGCTTTCGAAAATTTCAAAGGTTCGGCCGCCGAACCTCATGTTCGGCCGCCGAACATGCATGAGATGTGGGGGCATGTTCGGCTGCCGAAAGGTAGTCTGGCAGCCCCTATATATGAGCTCCATGGCCGAAACGGGCGAGATTTTCTCCCCATTTTCGGCCACGGTGAGTTCATGCTTTCCTAAGGTTGTTTCCAATGCTTTTCCTTCCGATCTTTCATGTTTTAACAAGTTTTATGTCGGTTTGAAGGTATTTGAGCAAAAGAACAAGTTTTTGAGCTTGGAGACCCAAGGAGTTAAATCTCTCCCAACTCCAAGTTAAATCGCCTCTACTCTCGATCTTCAAGAGGTAAGTGCCGATCTCTAGCTTATGACGTGTTTTAAACAAGTTTTATGCAAGTTTATGGAGTAGAAATGCATGTGTAGGTTGTTTTGAGTTTATGGGTTTAATGTGTGTTTATGAGCAATGTGGGTATGTTTGATGTGTTGTAGTTGGGGTTTAGGCTAATTTGAGACCCCTATGGACTTGTATGCTTGATTGTGTATGATTGGGAGTGTTGTAGAATAGGTTTATGCATGTTTGAAAGGTTTGGGAGGCGTTTGTGCATGTTGGAGCTGAGTTTCTGCCACTTTGGAGAAACTCAGGTTCGGCCGCCGAAGGAACTTTCGGCCGCCGAACCCGCTTGTGGAGGCAGCCTTCGGCTGCCGAAGCCTGCCCCCGAAAGAGAACTTTCGTCTCTGGAGGGCAGTTTTGGCCGCCGAAAGTGCCGCCGAACATGCATGAGTTTCGTCTCTGTCTGGGAGTTTCGGCCGCCGAAGGTGCCGCCGAACTTGCCTAACTTTCGGTTCTGGAGGGACTTTCGACCGCCGAACCTGCCGCCAAAAGTGCCCTGTCCAGCCCTCCTTTGCATGTTTTTCTATGATTGTTTCATGATGTTCTAGGGGGTTTTTGGAGAGTAGTTTAGAGTTATGTTTATGTATGTTTGGTCCCTCATTTGAGTCCACCTGTGTAGGTTCGGACCCGAGGAACCGAGGACCCCAGCAGTGAGTCAGCTACTCCAGTGTCTGGTCAGAGCTATCCAGAGGTGAGTGGAATAACTCATTATGTTTTAAAGCAAATAATGGACATTTTAGCATGATTCACGCATCATTAATGCCATGAGATATACTAGGTTGCCTGCATTAGAATTCACGAATATGTTGCATTGCATATTTTGTTGTTGATGTGGATGAATGTTGGATGATCCATAGCCCCCGACCTATGATGTGACGATATGATATGTACGGTATGGAATGAAAGACCAGTGGGACCCATTCTACGTCCGCTGGCATTATGTAAGAGAAAGACCAGGACCCATTCTACGTTCTGGCACTATTGGATATGTAGAGGGCTATTGGTGACAAGTTCATCCTTGATGTGATATGTTTGTGATGTGATGCATTCCATGAAAGCATAAAATGTTAATATAATGTTTTTATTATTCTGCTCACTGGGCTTTATAGCTCACCCCTCTCCCTTGACCCCCCCAGGTTTGCAGGTACAGGGTAGACCAGGAAGTCAGCAGGAGTAGAGTTATGTTATTGTATTAGTTAGAAGTGGACATGAATATGATGTTATGTATTAGTACAGTATAGAAATGTAATGTAATGATGTTCTTAAGGATAGAGTGGGGCTTGACCATAGTATGTTGTAATCCCTTCATGGGTACATGATCTTTTATTGATAGATATGTTTAACCAAACTTGATGCATGTTATGTCACCCCATTGGAGCATTGATGAGGACTCCAAGGTGGGTTAATGTTCATGATTATGTATGGTGCATGCACAGGTTGAGTTTGGTAGATGGATGAAAAAGAAAAGTTTAAAATTTTTATGTATGTTGTTGATCATGTATGGGATTAAACAGGTTCACATGATGTATGTTAGGCTTGCTACGGGTCCCAGCGGCCTTAAGTCGATCTGGACCCTAGCGCCGGTAGCGGTCCGGTTTCCGGGTCGTTACAACAACAACCAGCCTAGACATAATCCATATTCCAATACATACAATCCAGGCTGGAAGGACCATCCCAATTTCAGCTATGGAAGGACCAACAATAATCAGAACTATCAGAACTACCACAGGAATCGGGCCCAACCAGCACCTTCAAGTTCTAATCAGCACCTTGAAAGGATGATAGAAACACTTACAAACTCTGTGCAGACTCTCCAACAACAGATGGGACAGCTAATGAGCAAATCTGAATCCCAAGGTAAGCTTCCTTCTCAAACTGAAACTAACCCCAGACAGAATGTCAGTGCCATTACCTTGAGAAGTGGGAAAGAACTTCAAGATGCCAGATTCGAGAAAGAGAAGAAAGTTGCACAAGAGCCTGCGCGAGAACTAATTGATTCAGAAGCCTCTCCAACGCAATCTGAAGAGCCATCTGCGCAAAGGCAAGCCTCTGAACAGTCTCCAGCGTAATCTGAAGCCATTCCCGCCCACAAGGCTGATCACAAGGTACGTTTTCAGATTCCACCTCCTTTTCCAAAGAGATTTCAAAGAACACAAAAAGAAAACGAAGAAAAGGAGATCCTTGAGACTTTCAGACAGGTGGAAATCAACATACCTCTGCTAGATGTTGTTAAGCAGATTCCCAGGTACGCAAAATTTTTGAAAGAGCTTTGCACTAATAGAAGAAAGCTTGCTGAGAGAGAGAAAGTAAATGTAGGTGAAGTTGTTACTACTGTAATTAAAAGAGAGCTCCCTACTAAATGCAAAGATAAAGGTATGTTTGCAATTTCTTGTAAAATAGGGAATGTTGGAATTAAGAAAGCTATATGTGATCTTGGTACATCCATAAATGTTATGCCTCTTTCCATCTATAATTCTCTGAATGCATGTGCACTGAAAGACACAAGAGTTGTGATACAATTAGCTGATAGATCTGTGGTATATCCCATAGGTGTTCTAGAAGATGTGTTAGTTCAAGTAGATGAGCTTGTCTTTCCTGCAGATTTTTATGTGATTGATACTAAGGAAGACAGTTGCAATGCTAGTTCTGACATCCTACTTGGACGTCCTTTCTTGAGTACTGCTAGGACTAAGATTGATGTGCATGATGGTACATTGACTATGGAGTTTGAAGGGGAAGTAATTAAATTTAGTGTCTATGATGTTATGAAATATCCACATGATATGTCCCCTGTTTATGGTCTTGATATTATTGACTGCTTGAGCCAGGAAATTTTTGATAAAAATCAAGATGATATTCTGAACAATGATTTTTGCAGGGATACTGACCAGGTCCAGATAGAGAGTCAGGAAGAACCAAAACTGAAGGAAACAGTCTGCAGCATCCAGCAGGTGAACTGCAGACAACTACAGAAAGTACAGAAACCAGTTACACCACTTCAGAATGGTGTACAGACCATTCCAGCTCAAGAAATGGCATCTGAAAGCCTCTCAGGCGTGTCCTTTCAGCTTCCAATGCAGACCAGTCCTCCCTTTCAGCCAGGTCCTGTGCAGAAGGATGTTCCTGAGACCAGTTCTGCTAGACAGTCAACTCAGACACCCTTGCAACACCTTTCAGAATCTGAAGAATGTGAGAATGGCCTCTTTGAACAGATCTTCCATGCCAATTCTGATGAGCCATGGTATGCAGACATGGTGAACTACCTAGCCACAGGCAACTTACCTTCTGACATGCCAAAGCACACCAGAGACAAGATAAAGAAAGATGCCAAATACTAAGTTTGGGATGAGCCATATTTGTGGAAACATTGTGCTGACCAAATGATAAGGAGATGTATTCCAGACCAAGAAATAGCTTCAGTTCTCACTTTTTGTCATTCATATAGTTGTGGTGGACACTTTGGTCCAAGAAAGACCGCACATAAAATACTTAAAAGTGGCCTGTTTTGGCCCACTATTTTTTGAGATGCTTTTCTATTTTGCAGATCATGTGCTAGGTGTCAACTGACTAAAAATCTGAGCAACAGAAATCAAATGCCACAGAACCCCATCATGGTCTGTGAGGTGTTTGATGTATGAGGCATAGACTTCATGGGACCATTCCCACCATCCTTTGGATACACCTACATCATCCAAGTGGGTGGAAGCTAGAGCAACCAATACTAATGATGCAAAGGCTTTAGTAGACTTTGTGAAGACTAACATCTTTGCCAGACATGGAGTGCCAAAGGCAATCATCAGTGATAGAGGGACCCATTTTTGCAACAAGGTAGTAGAAAGCCTTCTCAAAAAGCACAATGTGATCCATAGAACATCCACAGCCTACCATCCACAAACAAATGGACAAGCTGAAGTGTCCAATAGAGAAATCAATGTCATCCTAGAAAAGACAGTGTCCCCCAACCGAAAAGACTGGAGTGCACGTTTGGAAGATGCCTTATAGGCATACAGAACAGCCTACAAGACTCCCATAGGTATGTCTCCTTACAGATTGGTCTATGGAAAAGCTTGTCACCTTCCAGTTGAACTTGAACACAAGGCATATTGGGGCAGTAAAAAATTGCAACATGGACCTTAAAGAAGCCGGACACCATCGCAAGTTGCAACTGCTTAGAGGAAATAAGACGAGATGCATATGAGACTTCTTGGAACTACAAAGCAAAAACTAAAGCCTCCCATGACAGTCAGATTTCAAGAAAATAATTTGAGATTGGTGATAAAGTCTTACTCTTTGACTCTCGTTTAAAATTGTTTCCAGGTAAGCTACGGTCTAGGTGGATTAGACCATTCATTGTAGAGCATGCTTATCCCCATGGAGCTGTAGACATCCGAAGTATAGAGACTGAAAAAATCTTCAAGGTGAATGGGCATCGTCTGAAGCCATACTTTGAAGGATTTGCAGTACAAGTGGTGGAAGAAATTCCACTACATCATCCATCTCAATCTACCTAGTGATCACACCATGCACACTACACTCCAGGGGAGTACTCAGTTTCCTTTCCTTTTTCATTTTCTTATACATTGAGGACAATGCATGATTTAGGTGTGGGGGTGCATATCTTCCTTTCTTCTTCTCCTTCTCCTTCTTCTTCTTTTCCCTTTCAGTTCTGCGAAATTCCTTTCAGTTTTTGTGAAAATTTTTCTTTTTCCTTTCAGATTTGTGATTTTTCTTTCTTTTTCCTTTCAGTTTATGCGTTTTTTTAGTTTGTTTTCATTTATGCTTTCAATAACACACAACCACAACCTTCTTCTTTTTTATTTGCTCTACTCAAACTGATGAACTATGTTGATGAGCTTCTCTTTCCATGACCCCATTGATGTAATGACTCTTTAAACTTATGTTGAATCAATTGCAGTGAGTTATATTCATGTTTGAGAATTGCCTTTTGAATTGAATCTTTGAGCTTGCCATGGTGAAAAATGTATTGATGACACTCATTAGAGAGGATGAATTGAAAATTGTGTGAATGAACTTAACATGACTTGATTTAGCAATTGGTGTTGATTTGTCCAATGCATTGATTAAAGAAATTCAGCAAAGGCTTAGACTTCATAAGCACAATTGAAAACTGTTCCAATGGTTGAAAGACTATGAACAGAGCTAGTAGCCACTTGGACAGGTGACCAACTGAGTAACTGGGGGTGGGTATCACCAATATGTTCCTTCACGTTAAAAGGTTGGTGACTTTTTCAAGCAAGATTAATGTGCAAAAGGCTAAATATAGTACTTCAAGGTAAGGGCAAATCACTCTGAAAGCTAAAAAAAATCTTAATTGAACAAATGATATTTGCATGTATAATCTCTCTCTTGAGTAAAACAAATCCTAGCCATGGTAAGTAAAGGGAAACAAGGAAAGAAGTTGAGTAATCTTCATGCATATATTCTTCACTACAATGATTCAAAATAGGTGTCTTGAGTAAGAGCTTAAGTGGAAATAAGGATCAAGTAGCAAAGAAAGCTTATTTGACAATGTTTATTTGCTTGAGGACAAGCAAAAGGTTAGGTGTGGGGGTATTTGATAGAGCATATTTTAGTCCATTTTATCATTATGTTCTTAATGTTTATTTGCATCTTTTCTATTTAATTTGGTGGTTTTAATCATGTTTTGCAGATATTAGGTGTAAAGAGACAATCTGGAGAAAATACTCTTAAAACTGCCAAAAAGTGCTAAATATGGAAAGTGCCAAAAAAGGAAAGTTTTCAAATAAGGGAAGTGCAGAAGCAAAAGCAAATAAGGAAAGCTCAGTCAGAAGATTATTGAAAATTCAAATCGCGGATCTTTCCTTCCTTGTTCAAAGATGTGCACACACTGCAGCAGTCATATCTTCCTATTTAGGCAGCAAGATTTCATGAAGACGCACTTGCCTCTTCTGCGTTCAGCATTCAAAATTCAAACGAAGGTTCCACCTAAAAAGGAAAGACAGGACAGATATCTTTCCATTTCTACACATTGATGACTGCACTCCACTTCCTCTTCTGCAGTCCATGCGCACGCCACCTGCCTTTTGAAGACCAAGGCGCCTCTCCTTCCTTTTCTGAATCCCTTGGTACATGCCTATTTCCTTTTGAGCTCAAGCCACGCCTCTCCTTCCTCTTCTGAAACCAAGCCGCACGCACACCTTCCCTCTTCAGTGCATGTCGCGCGCCTCCTTCCTTCCGGAGAGTTTGCAACGTGAATCTTTCCTTTTCAGACACAACTTGGGCAGCAAGCATCTCTAGGGCAGCAAGGTCAGCCTCTAATCCTATTTAAGGAACACATATCCACCCGTAAGACACTTCTGGACAAGTCTTCTTCTCATCCGAACACAAGGACCTTCGGCCACCACACCTCTCCAAGCTTCGGCTCCCTTTTTCTTCTTCCTTTCTTTTATTTTTGGTTTTGTATGAGTGGCCGAAACCTTTTATTCTAGTTGAAAATTGGTTGAAACTAAGGTTGTTTAAAGGATTGTGAGATCTGAACATAAAGTGTTTGCCTTTAGCTTGTTCAATATTCATACAGTTCATGCTTGAATTCTATTATTACTTTGTTGTTTTGATCAAATTGGCCACTTGATTCTTGATTGCAAGGTAATTAATTGTTAGTTTGGATAATTTTAAGTCTGTAATTGCTTGAATTATTCAAATATAAGAACACTTGGTGTAACAACTAAGGAATTGTATGATCTAGCAACATCTTATGCGTTTAAGTAGCTAGGGTTGGATGTCTCTTTTTCTTCATGCAATTAACAATTGTTTGATGCTTAAGATCCAAGGACGTTCCTTGGCAATTTGTTAATTAGTGATTAATTAGAGGACGTTCCCTAATTGGTTTAATCATAAGGAGAGACATGATGGTGAGAAGCGTTTTCCATCTCCATAACTAATCTATTGAATCAACCTAAAGAACATAAGTTTCAATGATCAATCCAAACAACTAAGGTAGATCCATCTCTTCAACTAGACCTTTCTCATATTGAATTCCCCTTTTATTTTTTATATTCTGCTTATTTAATTGCTTTCAGTAGTTGCTAATCAAATCAATCTCAAAACCCCCCCATTTTACTTTACATGCACTTTTATTTTATTTGCTTTCAGTTTCTTCGTTCTCAATGCGTTCTCTTGGTCCTGATAAGGAAGGTTGGTAAGTTTACAATTCTCTGTGGATTCGATCCTTTACTACTATCTGCAGTAGTAATATTGTTGATAACCGGAAAGGTTATTTTTGACCGGCTTTGACAACTGCGAGTCAGCTTTCATGGCCTTGTTTGGAACATACCTTATATCATAGGCCAACAAAATTACCGCCCAGTTGGATAACCGTCTTGATAACTCCGGCCTGTGCAAAACTTTTTACAGAGGGTAATCAGTTCTGACTTCTATAGTGTGTGACTCGAAGTAAGGTCGCAACTTTATGGCCGATATGAGTACTGCAAATGCCAATTTTTTAAGACAAGGGTAATTCAACTCTGCTCCTTTCAGAACTTGTTTGATGTAATATACTAGGCTTTGTTCCCTATTATTTTTGTAAATGAGCATCGAACAAATTGTTTCATGCGTCACAGATAAATATAAAAATAAAACTTTGCCTTTGACAGGTGGGCTTAGCAGTAGAGGAGATGACAAAAAAGTTTTTAGACTTTCAAATACCTCGGCACACTCTTCCCCTTACTCAAACTTGCCTTTGCCTTTTAAGGATTTGAGGAATGGGAGATACCTTTTGGCCGAGTATGATATGAATCGCCCAAAGCAGTGACTCGCTCATTTAACCTCTGTATTTTTTTGATAGTTTTGGGTGCTTTCATGTTTTGGATAGTGCTGATCTTCTTAGGATTCACCTCTATGCCCCTTTCTAAGATGATATATCCTAGAAACTTCTTAGCCTTTACCCCGAAAGTACACTTTTCTGGATTCAGCTTCATGCCCAACTTGTCTAGGACATCAAAGACTCTCCGGATATCCTCCGGGTGTTCTTCCAATGATCAGCTTTTTACCACCATGTCGTCTACGTATACTTCAATAGTTGATCCCATCACATTTTTAAAGGTTCTTGACACCAACCTTTGGTACGTGGCTCCTGCGTTTTTTAAACCAAAAGGCATTACCTTATAGCAGTAAACTCATTCATCTATTATGAATGCAGTCTTCTCTGCGTCCTTAGTATCCATCATGTTTTGGTGGTATCCTGAGATGGTGTCAAGGAAGGAGACCACCGCATGACCTGAGGTCGAGTCCACTAATCTGTCGATGGACGATAATGGGTAATGATCTTTCGGACATGCTTTATTTAGGTTAGTGAAGACCAAGACCGCAGTAGCTAGCTATGTGGGATACTGTACTTCTTTTATCATTCCTGCGCTCAAAAGCTTATCATACTCCCCTTTGATCACCTGCTGCTTTTCTGGTACGCACTTTCTTTTCTTTTATTGGACTGGTTTGACATTCTTATCAATGGATAACTTATGGGTGATAAGAGCCGAGTGTACCCATTACATCCTTTGGGGACCAAGTGAAAGTTGACACTTGGCTCTTCAAAAACTTTACCAGACCAGCCCTTATTCTCTCGGTTAGCGCTGTAACGACCCGAAAATCGAACCGCTACCGGCGCTAGGATCCAGATCGGCTTAAGGCCGCCGGGACCCATAGCAAGCCTGACATAACCTGAAAACATGTTTAATCCTATACATGATCAACAATCATACATAAAAATTTTAAAACTTTTCTTTCATACATTCTCTCATGCACCAAACTCAACCTGTACATGCACTAAACATAAACATAACTATAACATTGACCCCTTTGTGGGATCTCATCAATGCCCCCAATGGGTGGAATAACATGTGTTGAGTTGGTTTACATCTACATCATAAAACATCTGAGATCATGTAATAAAAGGGGTAACAATACCCATAGGGTCAAACACAACTTCTAATCCTCAATATCATTATACATAACATGGCTATTCATAACATTACATCATTATACAATTTATCATGTCCACTTCCTATCTATTACAAACACATGACTTTACTCTCCTTGACTTCTCTGTCTAGCCCGTACCTGCAAACCTGGGGGATTAGGGAGAAGGGGTGAGCTACTAGAGCCCAGTGAGCAGAATAATGAAAAACAACATTTAAATTCTCATGCCATCATGCAATGCAACACATCACAACAAATCACATCTCGGATGGTATTGTCACCAATAATCCTCTGCATTCCAAAGTGTCGGGACGTAGAATGGGTCAACCGGTCTTTCTCTTAACATAACATAACATAACATAGCATTCCAATGTGCCAGGGACGTAGAATGGGTACAACCTGGACTTTCTCTTACATCGTGCCAGGGACGTAGAATGGGTACAACCTGGACTTCCATACCGTATCATGCCGTGACATCATCATATCATATGAGGACTAAAGGATCATCCAATAACCAATCCACATCAACATCATAAATGCAATGCAGCATATTCGTGAGTTCTAATGCAAACAACCTAGTTCATCACATGGCATTCATGATGCATGAACATGCTAAAAACTTTATAATTTATTTGCTTTAAATCGTAAAGGTTTATTCTACTCACCTCTGGCTGAAGTTCTACTGACTCAGAAGCAGCTGAACTCACTGCTGGGGTCCTCAGTTCCTCGGGTCCGAACCTACACAGGTGGACTCAAATGAGGGACCAAACAACTAGAACATAATTCTATAAACATCCCCCAAAAACCCCCCTAAAATACCTCAAAACAATCATGCAAAAACATGCAAAGGAAGGCTGAACAGGGCACTTTCGGCGGTAGGTTCGGCGGCCGAAAGTCCCTCCAGAGCCGAAAGTCAGGCAGGTTCGGCGGCACCTTCGGCGGCCGAAACTCCCAGACAGAGGCGAAACTCATGCATGTTCGGCGGCACTTTCGGCGGCCGAAACTCCCAGACAGAGACGAAGGGCAGGCTTCGGCAGCCGAAAGGCTTGCCTCCCCAGCCATGTTCGGCGGCCGAAATTCCTTCGGCTGCCGAACCTGGTTTCTGCCAAAGGGCAGAAACTTGGCTCCTCTTGCCTCCAATGCCTCCCAAACCTTACAAACATGCATAATCCTATTCTACAGCACACATACTCAAGCATACCAGCTCCTAGGGGCTTCAGACTATCTTAAACCCCATCTACAACACATCAATCATGCATTTGCAAGCCACATTGTTCAAAATCACAAAATTAACTCAAAAACTCATATAAACCTATACATGCCATTCTACCCCATAAACTAGCATAAAACTTACTTAAAACATGAAATGAGTTCAAGATCGGCCCTTACCTCTTGAAGATCGAGAGAGGGACGACCTAAACTTGGAGATGGGAGATTTTCAACTTCCTTGGGTCTCCAAGCTCAAAACTTGCTCAAAACTTGAAAATCTTCAAAACAAGATGAAAACTTGTGAAAATCGTGAAAGATTTGAAGGAAGAACTCAAAGATTGGTGAGGAACGGCGGAGAGCTCACCTTGGCCGACAATGGGGAGAAAAACTCGCCCGTTTTCGGCTAAGGGACCCTTTTATAGTGGCTGGCCAGGCCACATTCGGGGGCCGAACGTGCCTCCGCATGCATGCCATGTTCGGCGGCTGAACTTGAGGTTCGGCTGCCGAACCTGGACTTTCCTCACCCTATGCCTTTGGGGGCCTAAGGCACACCCGAAGTGCATGCATGTTCGGCGGCCGAACTTGAGGTTCGGCGGCCGAACCTGGGTTTTCCTCCAAGGTTACTTTCATTCAAAACTCATTTTCCTTTTTACTTAAAATCATCAAATACATTAAAACATTTTATGAAAATATGGTTTTACCCCTTCTAGAGGTCTCCGACATCCGGGATTCCACCGGACGGTAGGAATTCCAATACCGGAGTCTAGCCAGGTATTACAAGCGCAGTGCCAAACCATACCTTTTGCTCCTTCCCTATCTGGATCTCCTCTACCAGGTCTGCTAGTTCTAGTTTTACGTGAGACTCTAGCTTTTCCAACAAGCCGATAGACATGGTTGCTTTCCCAAGGCTTTCTGCTGGGTGTCTATAACCTTCTTTAGCTAACCTAGGATTGCCTCAAACCACTGTTATTCTCCCTGAAGCTAGAAGCTTAAGACACAAAGCACCCATGTTAATAATGATATCGTGGCAGTTTAGGACTAGACGGTCGAGTATCACATTATACGGAAATGGGATATTTACCACTGCAAACTCTACATACAAATCTCGCCTATATTTCTCATCAGTTAATACTAGGGAAAGTTTGATGGTACCCAGTACTACCATGATCTTATCTCCTAATTCCACTAAAGGATAGCAATTTTTGCTAAGGCTGCTTTTATTTAAGCCTAACTTGTTAAAAACATTAAAGATAAGGAGATTAACAGATATCTACAAGTACTCGCCTTACCTCTTACTGGTTCAGGAGGATCTTAACGACCAGTGGGTCATTTTGAAAGAATCTAACCACTTTGTCAGTAGGATCAAACTTTACCTCTTGCTTGGCCCATGGTTCCTAATGGACAGACAGGACATTCTCTGCTACGCGCTTATTTTTCCCTTAGCTCTTATCAGGTTCTCCCTTAATGATATGTACGATTCCGACTATTTTGAGATATTAGAGAGGAAAGGTTCATTTTTTTTAGAAGGAAAAGGAACAAGAGATTGACTTTAATCCAAATAATTAGATAGAGTTCAATGGATTCCCGGCAATGAAACCAAATGATATTACTAATTTTAGATTGATGACATGGTCGGAATGGAGCTGTGCAGTGATTGGTTAAAGTTTGTAAGAAAGAAAATGTGAGGCGGTAGTAAGTGCCCACAGCAGCCACAAGTGAAAAATAAAAAGAAGGTGATGAATTGCTAAGAGTTTTTATGTTAGAGAATAGCATATCTTTGTCTCTGTGATCCTTTTCCTTTTATATCGTAAGAATGTGGTATGAATGTAGAACTTTTCGATAATCCGGCGATAATATGACCGGCTACTTGATAAGAGATATTACTAGCTAATAAGTTGGCAATTTCGTGATTATAAGTATAATGGGTATACGCTAGATTATGCCTGTTAATGGTAACTTCGTGTTGCACCGGGTGTTGTAGTGTCTAGATCTTTCTTCCCTCGAGATAGACTGCATTTTCTACTCACTTGATTCTTGTCACGTGAACCTATCTCATAAAAATAATTTATAATTTATTTTGAATGATTGTTATGTACCATCAATATAAAGTAGAGTTTTTCATATATGAAAAATATACATATAATTTATAGTATTGAAAATAAATATTTAATAAAATACCTTAAATATAAGATTTATATATTAAAAAAATTATTTATAATAAAAATTTATTTAATATAATATATTTTAATATTACATATAATACATAAAAAATATATTCACCCTCCATATAAAGCTTAAATTACAAAGCTATATGTTTTATTAATAGAAATAGAGTATATATTGTAATTTATGGTAAAATTTTTTAGATTTTATTTAGATTTTTGCTATAATATTAATTTTTTTATATTTAAAATTTTGAATATAAATGTGAAATAAGTTTATTTTTTTTTCACTAAATATTTTAATTAATATATTATAAAAAATTATTTCCCCTAACTGGGGCCCAAGGTTAATATCGTAAAATTAAGAAACTCAAATCGCAAGATCTTTGCGCATATGATAAGGTTCCGCCTCCCTCTCTCCCGTCTCTCTCTGCTCCTCAATAACCAAAGCCAAAATCTTTTACGAGGACGCTTATGGTGAGAGAGATGGCTTACAATTTCTGCTCTTCTCCGTCCTCTCTCTATCAACCTCTCTGCAATTCTGTCTCATCTTCTAGAGATATCAAACCAAGAAACTCCAAATTTTCTTGTAGACTAACCACTTTTCCACTTCAATTAAGAACATCTCTCCAAGTCACTCGTGTCTCTTTACAAGACCGAATAGCACAAGAAGCTACACAAGATGCAAATGTCCAATACCCTGATGGAAAAAGGGGAACTTCCTCTTCAAAATCCTACGTCTGGGTCAATCCCAACAGCCCCAGAGCGTCACAGCTTAAGAAAAGATCATATGATACTAGGTATGCTTCTCTTGTTAAAGTAGCAGAGCTTTTAGATTCAAGTAACCCAAGTGAAGAAGATGTCTGTAACATTTTGAGTGGTTTAGGTGGTAGAATGATAGAGCAGGATGCCGTTGTTATCATCAATAACATGTCCAACCCAGAAACTGCATTGCTTGCTCTTAGGTATTTTGGAGAGAGACTCAATTTTGATAAGGAGGTTATAATTTATAATGTGACTATGAAGGTTTTTCGGAAGTGCAAGGATTTGGATAAAGCAGAGAAGCTATTTGAAGAAATGCTCGAGAGAGGGGTTAAGCCTGATAATGCTACGTTTTCAACTATACTTAGCTGTGCTAGGATGTCTAATTTGCCTGATAAAGCTGTGGAATGGTTCGAGAAAATGCCGAGTTTTGGGCTTAGTCCTGATGATGTTACCTACTCGGCTATGATTGATGCCTATGGCCGGGCAGGTGATATTGAAAAAGCTCTGAGTTTGTATGACCGTGCTAGAACAGAGAAATGGCGTATTGATGCAGTGACATTCTCGACTTTGATTAAAATTTATGGGATGTCGGGAAACTTTGATGGGTGCTTAAATGTTTATGAAGAAATGAAAGCTGTTGGAGCTAAGCCTAATATGGTTACATATAACACTTTGTTAGACGCAATGGGAAGAGCCAAGAGACCTTGGCAGGCAAAGAAAATATATAAAGAAATGATTAACAATGGTTTTACTCCAAGTTTTGGGACATATGCATCACTTTTGCGAGCTTATGGTAGAGCTCGATACGGTGAGGATGCCCTTATTGTGTATAGAGAGATGAAGGAAAAGGGAATTGATTTGACTGCGGTTCTTTACAATACCCTATTGGCCATGTGTGCTGATCTTGGCTATGTCAATGAAGCTGTTGAGATTTTTGAGGAAATGAAGAGTTCTGGGACAAATCCTGATAGTTGGACTTTCTCATCTTTGATTACAATATTTTCATGTAGTGCGGAAGTATCCAAGGCAGAGAACATGTTGAATGAGATGTTGGAAGCTGGTTTTGAGCCTAATATATTTGTTTTGACATCACTTATTCAGTGCTATGGGAAATCGCAACGTACTGACGATGTCGTGAGAACATTTAATCAGCTCTTAGAATTAGGCATAACTCCTGATGATCGATTCTGTGGGTGTCTTCTAAATGTCATGACTCAAACACCAAAGGAAGAGCTTAGTAAACTTGCTGAGTGTATTGAGAAAGCTAATTCAAAACTTGGTTTTGTGGTAAAACTTCTGATAGCTGAGAAAGGTTCTGAGGGAAATTTTAAGAACGAGGCTGCCGAACTTTTTGATTCTATTGGCTCAGATGTAAAGAAGGCTTTCTGCAATTGCTTAATTGACCTCTGTGTCAACCTCGATATGTTGGAGAGAGCATGTGATTTACTAGACCTGGGTCTAAAACTTGAAATTTATAAGGATTTACAGTCCAAGTCATCAAACCAGTGGTCTCTACATCTAAAGAGTCTCTCTTTAGGAGCTGCTCTGACAGCATTACATGTTTGGATAAATGACTTGTCCAAGGCAGTAGAATCTGGAGAGAATCTTCCAGCATTGCTTGGTATCAATACTGGGCATGGAAAACACAAATATTCAGACAAAGGTTTGGCTGGTGTGTTCGAATCACATTTGAAGGAACTAAATGCTCCATTTCACGAAGATCCTGATAAAGTTGGCTGGTTCTTAACTACAAAGATCGCAGCTGAGTCATGGTTAGAATCTAGAAAATCAAATATAAGTGTTGCCTAGGTTGATACGCTCTTGCAGATTTTGGCAGTTCTAGTGTCCACAATTGTACGTTTTCCCTATGTTCCAGTTTTCTCCGTTGGTCTTGTCTCTTGGTAGCGACTATTGCATTGTTATACATGTTGAAGGGTTACATAGTTTACAAAGTTTTTGTTAGCCTCTAACAATTTGTAAGTTATAATTTTTTATATTATGATTTAAATTTAAATTTTAAAATATCTAGTTGTTAATAAAAGTATAATTAATTATTCAATCTTTATATTTACAAATTAATTTTTTTAATTTTTTTCTTTGTTTTTCTCTCCCTCTTTTTATGGGTAAATATTTTTTTTTTCATTTTTTTAAAGCTTTTCTCTCATTTTGCTTTTTCTTTTTTATCTCATTCAAATTAAAAAAATATTTTTATTAAATATATGCAATTAAACAAAATTAGTCATATTACATCTCATGCAAGTTTTGCATTCATCAATTTAAATATACATTTATTTTTATAATAATATTTACTTTATTACTGTACTAATTTTTAAATTTAGTGACTTCAGTACCAAAAACTTCTATTCTTGTACTGAACCACCAAATCTAATAGTGGTTTTGTTCTTTCTTTTCCTTTAGTTGTTGACTTCTGTTGCAGATTGGTGCTTTTCTAGCTTAGATAGACTATTACTTTCATTTGTGGCTCGAGTTCTTTTGGAATGGGTTCTATCTTCGTAGTTGGTGGGAGCTTCTTTGCATGCGTACAGCGGCAATGTTAGGAGAACAATTAGGCCGCTCTTAAGTCTGGCTTCCCTTAGGTTGTAGAGATAATGGTCAGTGATTTGAGCCTGTAGCCTTACCAAAGCTGTGCTCGATGTTATTTTTTGGCTGAAGAATTTGCAGCCATGTTAATGTCCATTACCTCCTCAGTTTGTTGCCTTTGGATACTGTTCTGGAGGGAGCTTGTGCTCCTTACATTAATCGTCATCTAGCTTGATGTAGTTGTCTTGCTTGAATAGTTGGGTGATATTGGGAAGATGAGGCAGCGAGGATGTTAAAGTTCCAGCAAAAATGGGTCTTCAGGATTCAGTTTGGGATAGACCGGATTGTATTGTTTGGGCTGCTTTGTGATGGGATAGTTGTTTGGTTGTTTTTTTTCAGGCCAAGTTCATTGAGCCCATTCTTGCAATCTTTATTTGAACCGAATGATTAGTGGAAAAGCCTCAAAGAATACAGAAATTTTCAAAAAAATAAATATTTGCCTCACAGGTCGGATTCACAAGCATTCAAAGATAAAAGAATCTTGTTAGTTAGTGATGTTCTGAGATCTAGAGAAAATAAAATTTGCCATAATAAGTTTTTTTTTTCTTTTTCCTTCTTCCTCCCTTTTTATCCTTTTCCTTTTGCTGGTCAACGACGTTTAACGGCATTTTTGCTACAGGGACGTTTGTCTTTGTCGTTCAGTTCCGTACGTATAGTGATGTCAGTTTCCTTTACTCGTGTCAGGCGGCCATTTAATTCCCCCTAGAGCGCGTGCAAGAAGAGCTGCAAAAAGATCGAGCCTACTGCCCATCCTTGGGTCCCATCACGGGGCTGACTTCAACATAGTAGGTTCTGGGCTCGCAGATGGTCCGAGTCGGCTGATATGTTCAGATCCGGTCCACTGCTGTGGGCAGGCTTTCTTTGAAGTGCTTCGAGCTCTGGGCCAACCTTTACTATCATGAATCCTGGCCCAATCTGAGAAGGAAATAGACCAGCGATTATCAGTCAAGATAATAAGTTTAATGTGAAATGCCTTTCTTGTGCGGCTGACATTGAAATAATGAAACTCAAATACCGAATACAATAATAAATTAGTGTCTACATCCATATTTATCATTTCTTTATTGTCATTTATGGATTGTTTATATATATTATTTTAATTTATAAATTTAAATATTTATACTTATAATTAAAATATTAGTTACTCACTATAAGAAATCAAGACTTTTGCAATGGAAAATTTCCATAGTAGAAAAGGTCTTTTTCTCGTTGCAAAAAGCTTCTGCCGAAGGATTTATCGTAAGTTTAATCTCATTTATGGTAAGTTTAAAAAAAGGAAAAATTGTGCTCCACCTTTTTCTTCTAAGCCTTTTCTATGAGGTTTAAGGACAATTTGAGACTTGGGAAGAGTGAGTTATGCTTAAGAAAGAAAGGATGGCCCAATGGGCCACTTCCTTTAACCCATTTAGCAAAACAAAAGATAATTTTTATAATTAAAGTAATTGAACCAAAAATCAACTCAATCAATCCAAAAATAAAGGTGGTTAGCCAAAGAAATTTTATAGGAGGAAGAACTCTTCCTTATGAGCTAGAGTTTCCACATCTATTTATCACTTTCTCCAACCCTAGAAGGCATTCAAAAATGCTCAGAAAATCTCCCTAGGCAGCCAAATCCCTCCTCTCCAACTTCTGAAAAATTACTTCGAGACCCAAGTAAACAAAAAATAAAGAAACCTCCTCTGTGCCCCCCCCCCCCCCCCAATTCTTGCTTCTTTTCTCTCCTTTATTAAATTAAGGACATAAAAATATCTTCTTTACATGTTCTTTTATTAATTTTAGTGTATTGTTCACCTCATTTCCCATATTATTCTTGATATGAATTTTGAAGATAACATGCATGAATATTTTAAAATAATTTATTCTACTCGTACTATTCATCTCGAACACGATAAATTTTGACTCTTAAAATATTTTTATTATATTATTTACAAAAGTTTCTATAATTTTCATATATTATTTATTTAATTCTGAATTTTCTTGAATTAGTTATAATTTTTCAAAAACTAATAAGACAATCAAATTACACTAGACTATTTCAACACGTGGCATAAATTCTATGACCTTAACTCAGACCTTTTGATCGCAAATTAGGTAATTCTCAATTTTAAAGTCAATTTTAAGAAGTGAATCAAAATCTTTATTATTTGAGTTATCCATGTTCAATCCTCTAAATTAGTGCAATATTGCATATAATACTGATATTTAGAATATGCTAATATCTAAAATAGACAATTTGCGATGGCTATCATGATTTTTCTGGATTAGTTTGCTATTTTATATATAATTTTATTTTTCAATGCTAAAATCTGTTACAATCATGTATGTTTTTATGTGTATCCAAACCATTAAAAATAATTTTTAAAATAGTTTTATTGAATTATTAAATGGATAATAAAAATAAAAATGGGTGGATTTTAAATGTAAAGAAATAAAAATTAATTCAACGAAAAAATAAATTAAATTAATTCAAAGAAGGAAAGAATTAAATATAGAAGAGAATAATTAATATGAAATGAATTCAGCTAAAAAATTAATATCAGTTTTAGTTTATTGGTTGATCGTAAAGATAATTCCAAATTATTCCTTAATAAACCAAATTTTTCCTTAATTTTTAAATTAGTTAAAAAACGTTCATTAATTAACTATAACTCTTGAAGAATTACAAGAGACACTCCTATAATTTAATCTAATTATCACATTAAAAATTAAAAGGATTTAACCGTAACTAATTAATGCGATACACTCAATTCATTTAAACTATATTATGTCATTCCTTAAAAAAGTCTTACACAACTTAATTTACCACCTATTTCAGGGTAAACTAAATAATTATGAATTTAATCAATCTAAATTCATATTGCAACAAACAATAGAATAATAATAAATACTAGTCATTGGAATAATATAATTACTAATAAGAAAGCAATAAAATCAATTAGATCTCACAACCATCTGAACTTAAACTAAAATTATCTTTTGACTGAAAAGAAAATTTAACTACATATATTTATGGTTAAAACTCAATAAGAAAAAGTAACCAAAAGTAGAAGATGATGTAGTACATCAAAATATTATCTTTATATAGTATTTCTTTCTTCTTTTTTTTTTACATTAAACGCAATCAATCATTTGATGTTTTTGCAATCAATCAATCAAAATACTATCTTTATATAGTATTTATGGCTAAAACGCAATCAATCATTTGATGATTTTGCAACTGTATTTATGTCTCTTTTGACGCTAAACCTTTGTGATACATATTGATCATGGATGTAGGATCTTCTGCTAGGGACTTTAGGTGAACCTGTCATAGGAAGAAAATTAAGTAACAATACTATATTTAAGAAGTTTGAGTTGGTGTAGTATTCGTAGTTAGTTTTGGTTTAGTGTTTATTTATTTTAGGATTCCTAGTTTGTATTAGTTAATTTATTATAATTTGAAGACCTACGTAATCTAGACATTTTAATAGAGCTTATAATCATTATTGATAATCAAGTGTTTATATTTGTTTCCTTTTTTAGTGTTTTAAGTGGTACTTCATCATTATAGTTACTAAGTTCTAGTTTAAATGCCTGATTCATGTTGGATCTCTTATCAATTAGTTAACACCAGCCGAATTTTCAGAAAATATTATAATTAACCCCACCTTTTTACGGTATAAAAGCTAAAGATTATAGAGACGAATGTACACTATTCTCTTGCACAACTATTCCTGAGTTCTAAGTATTACAATACTCTCGCCTTTCTCTTTAACTTACTGACTTGAGCGTCGGAATGGCTGCCGTAGGCACCAACCATCTCACTTTCTCTCTCTTGCAGAATTGACCAATTACAGCACTACTCTATTTGGTGGACCAATCACAACATAGCTCTATTTCCGATTACATCATTTGGTTCCGCTGTCGGGAGATCCATTGAATTCTTTTCGTTCATTTAGATTAAAAATGATTTCTTACTCCCTTTTTCTTTAAAAAAAATCTTTTTTTATCTCTCTCGAAATGGCTAGCAATTCATGAGTTAGTGCTAAGGTTGCTACCAATGAGAGCCTATTATCTCTTCTACTCCTGGCAGTGAAAAAAACACACCCTCTATGGTTAATGAAGCAGATCTCAATAATATGGACAATGAGCAAATGCTCCAATACATCCAAAGGTTGCAGGCTACTCTCAAGCAATACAAGGCTTGGAGGGAGACATCATTCATGGCTACCAAGGGAAGGGAGGAAGCCTCCGTAAACACCCCAAGGATTCGAACAGAGGCGATCAAGATGTGGTCCAAAGGGAAAGCCGAGTTTAAATAAGATGAATCAGACGAGACTCTAAAAGACGTCTACTAGAAGTTGGTACAGGCTGTTCAAAGGTACTAGATAGAGCAAGAAGAGGACTTTGGTCTAGATGGTGCCTCGCCTCTTTTAGATGAAATCTTAGTAGAAACTTTCCTAACCAAGTTCAATTTGCCTATCTTGAAAAAATATGATGGAATAACATATACCAGAAGTCACTTGGCAATCTTTAGGATGACCATGCAACTTCAAGATGTCAACGACTTCATGTTGTGCCGAGTATTTCCATCAACACTCACAAGTTTAGCTCAAAAAATGGTACCAACATCTGAGTCCAGATTTAATTAAGAATTTTACACACTTTGCTATATTATTTAAATCCAGGTTTATCACTTGCATACCTCCAAAAAAGCTCTCCTCTAAATGTGAAAGGTTCGCTAAGGAGAGGGCGAGTCTTTAAGGAGCTTTATCTCATATTTCAATGCAAAAGCAATATAGATGGAAAAAGTAAATCATGAGATAGCATGTGAAGCATTGAAGAAAGCAACACGCAATATCAAGTACATGGATTCCCTAATCAGGAACCCAGCCGCTACGTACTAATAGCTAATAGACAAAGCCTGAAAATATATCAGGCTGAATGATGAAGTCCGAGCATTGAAAGAGGACAAAAGGACGAGTAAAAAGCAAAACCAAAAGTCAAAGAGGTGAGGATATGAAAGAGACCATAGAAGTTATCCCATCTCCCGAAGGAGGGATGATCCAAGTAAGTATAAGAATTATACTCCGTTGAATGACTCACGAACACGTATTCTAATGTGGATCAGGAAGAATGATAAGGAGGTCAAGTGGCCTCCCAAGCTCAATCCAGAGAGAGTCAAAAAGTAAGATAGGACCAAGTACTGTCATTTTCATAAAGACCATGGGCATACGGCAGAGAAGTGCCGACAGCTGAAAGACGAGATCGAGAGGTTAATACGAGACGACACACTCTAGAAATTTGCCAAAAAGGGTAGGAAAGAGAGGAGACTTGAACCCGAGGCAACAACTCGTGAAACTACCCCTGTTAGGGAACTTATGGGGATTATTATGTAATTGTAGAAGGACCTAGTGATTATCAGAGAAAATAAGCAAATCACAGAAAATGTAACAGGCGGTTTGGTAAGCTAGTCAAAAATCAGAAGGGACTATTTAGGGTCTCGAAGGTTATTCGCCCAGAGTCTTATAAGCTGGGCAAGTTAGATGGCAGTAATGAAATGTTTGTAATCTAAGAAAATTTTATCCTTAATAGTTAACGAGGTATTTGTTTCATGTGTTGTGATTCAGTGATAAGGAACATTGGGCTTGCCTTCTTTAAAAAAAATTAAAGAGCATTCATCAAAGCCATAAGTAGGGAATTCGTCAAGCCAGGAAACTGTGTATTAGTCCCACTAAACAAGACCGTAACTCGAAAATTCGTTAGGCTAGAAGACCAAGTGTTAGTTCCACAAAAATAAGATCATAAGTCGAGAATCCGTCAGGTTAGAAGAGCGGGTGTTAGTCCCACTAAAACAATGCCATAAGTCGAGAATCCGTCATGCCAAAAAATTGAGTGTTAGTCCCACTAAAACAAAGGTCATGAGTTGAGAATCTATCAGGCCAGAAGACCGAATGTTAGTTCTACTAAACAAGCCAGACAAATGAGGCCTACTATGCCTCCATGGAAAAGATGGAGAGGCTCGAAGTTGACCTTAAAATGCGATCCAAGCTTCAAAGAATAGGTGACATAGATGATTTGGGACTCCATATGCAAGTCCAATTGTCAAGTAAGTTCAAGATTTCATCTTTGCCTAAGTTTAATGGGCTTGGAGATCCAACCATCCACGTAAAGCGTATTTGCTCATCATGAAGACTATAAAGTTAGGAAATGACCAAATCACTCACCTTTTGCCTCTGTCGTTAAAGGGAGCTATTGTGTCATCTACTACAATTTGAAAAGGAAAATTAGAAAAGAATTGGACCATTTAATTAAGGCATTTGTTTGATATTATTCATATAATATTGGGCTTGATGTCAGTCAAAGTCAATTAGAAGACACCAAGCAATGCTCTAATGAGTCCTTTGTTGAGTTCCTAGTGAGATGGAGGAATAAAGTTGCGCTCATGGTGCGACAACCAATAGAGAAGGAAAAAATTAGAATGTTGATCAAGAATTTATTATCAGTTTATTATGAAAAGACGTATTATCTATTAATCTCTAATTTTGAGGACTTGTTTCATGTTGGAATTTAATTGGAAGATAAGATGAATGATAGAGCCCTTGAAGTCAACCTTTCTAATAGGCAAATCTATGTAGAAAAGAGCTTCCACTATGGCCAAGTTTCATAAGATAAAGTGCCTAGCATTCAAGTTGTAAGGAGATTCTTTGATTTGAGTGAACCTATAGCGACCACCTTTGCTAGATTGGGGAATGAAAGGCTGCTTCAACCTTGATGGATAGTCCACTGCCGAATCTATTGCCTAAGAATTGCAAGAATAATTATTTTATGAGTTCCATCAAATTCTCAGTCACGATACTAATAAGTGTAGGCACCTTTGTCATGAGATCCAAGACCTGATTGATACAAAAGAAACTAGTTGACTCAGATTAAAGGCCCCCATAAAGATCTTGAGGCCAAAGAAAATGAAGATGGACCTACATAATAAACTGAGTGCCATTGCCTTTCAATAAGTCTAACGTTTCTTATGCAACCATTAAAAGACTATTCTTTTCTTTACTAGTTTGATTTCTATTTCAATGGTCAAATTCATGTCATTCATAGTCATTTAGATTCATTTTTGTTCATGCATTGAATTCCATCTTTACTAGCTTGGGTACACTAAAGAGCTCTAAGAAATAAAGCTTGATTACAATTTTAGCTTGAAAAGAAAGAGAAAAGCTCGTAACATTAGAATATAATGAGGCACTTAAAAGCACTCTCCTAATCTTAACAACATATATTCAAGATGGATGGAGTCAATATCCTCAAGAAGAAGCCTGCATATTGAATAATGAAGCTTGTCAAGCAAAAGAAGCAAAGTCTGACTTGAAAAAGATGTAGAAGTCCAACTTAAAAGAGATGTAGAAGTCCAAAAGGTATCGGTAAAAAAATTAAAAAAAAATGAAAAAAAACTTTCCCAATAAAGAAAAGAAAAAGCAAAAGATAAAAAGAGGAAAAGTAGAAGAAAAACAAGAAAAAATCAAGTAACAAAAGAAAAAGAAGAAAAAAGAAAATATACCTACTCATCAAGATGGACTTAGTCTGCATCTAATAATCTAATAAGAAATAATTGGTTCCCATTACCAATAATAAGGTGGAATATGACCAATGAGCTTCCTATGTCTGGGGGGTAATTTCCCCAAGGATATTGCTACTATAGTACATGCAATGAGTCAAATGAGATGTTAGAATGGAATTAGTTCGTAAGATCCAAGCATAGCGAAGGCAAGTCTTATAGTATGCAACAAACTCTACTTAAGATAAGTATCAAGAATAGTGCACGTGGATGATGATGGCTTCAAAGAATCAATTCATTTGAGTAAATTAAAAGTGCCTTATTAAAGAGGTAACCCGTAAAGGGGAGTCTAGGCAAAAACTAAGGGGAATAAAAAAAAACATAAATAAAGAATTCAGCTAGACTGAAAACCTGCAAAGGGCATTCTAGATTAAAGGGGAGTCAGAGAAGATTCGAATGGAAAACCTAAAATGATATTCGATATGTTGTGAGTTCTATTAGACTTTGAAAGTTAAGTTATAACCAAATGTAATTAAAAAAGGTATAATGGTGTATTTGAATTAATGAGAATAATTCAATTGCATTCATAAAAGTGGCATTTTATTTATTTATTAATCTTTGTATTTGCTCCTAAAGACATCTTATGACTAGATAGAAATGAATATGCATTTTCTATTCTACATCTTATGCATTTAGGCATCTCATATCATAAGTCATGGAATTTAGGTTGAGAAAAACCAATATTATTCACTTCTCTTGCACCAAAAAGAAAGAAAAGAAAGAAAGAGGTAAAGGAAAAAGAGAAGCTTGCCAAGTTGAAAACCAGCAAAAGGCAGTTCAGACAAAATTTAAAGCTAGAAAAAAAAAAAAAAAAGAAAAAAAAACAAGGATAGAAAAAGAGAAAAAAAAAAAGAAAGGAAAAAAAGAAAGTAAAGAAAGAAAAAGAGGGAACAAAATGGAAGAGCTCGCTAAGCCGAAAACCCTTAAAGACATTTTAGATTTAGATGTTTTCTTGCTAGTAAATTATTATTATTATTGTGATCACAACTATGCAAAGAAAACAAACTGAAATGACGTGAAAGAGCCTTATTTGAGATTATTACAAGTAAACGATTGGTTATTTGCTCAAACTTTATATATTGAAGGTTTTCTGTTTTAGTTTTTGTTCCTTAGCCTTTAGGGCAAGGATTTGAATACCATGTGACATACCATTGAATGAGAAGTTGCTTAATGAAGCCTGAATTTAATTAAGCCAACAGAATACTGCCACAAGACTTTAAGGAAATTAAAATGTTATTATTAGTAATCAACTAATTCTGCATCCAGAGCAAAAGACAAGACTAGAGGAGGCAAGGAGATGTACATATAATTTCAGAATCTCCATGACCTTTATTCGGGTGAAAACTGTTTCTGTATGCATATTTCTTGCTGTGAAGACCATGTTTCTTCCATTTTTCAGATCATCAGCATTGCTCTTTATTCCTTTACACAAACCAAAGCAAATTGGAAACATCCATGTAAATCTCAAAGCAGAAATGATCGCAGTTCAGCTTCATCATAGCAGGTAACGAGGTCAGAGCTCCTTTCACATTAAATGTGAACTTTATTTCAATTATCTATCATCAGTAAAGTTGTCCCAGATTTACAGTGAAAAATCTGAACACCAGGATTCCTATTTTAGCATTATAGTCATTTCTAGTTAAAATGGAAGATCATCCGAAAAGGTAAAGGTTTGAATTTACTTGCCTTCTAGTGGAGTTCATACTCCAAAACTTTTGTATGATCTACTCTTGCTAACACAGCTTCTTTCTCTCTGTCTGCAGTTCCTCTCTTCACTTTCTTTGATTTGACTTCAATGGCCTTGTTCAGTGCATCAACGTTTTTCGTAAGCATCTGAGTTATTTTTACCTTCTTAAGTCAATAACTCGAGATTGAATGCTTCTAACAGAGAAAAGGCAAAGAGGTAAAGGTAAGTTGATGTTACTTCACCTGAATTTCTTTATCTTTAGTATCCAAGCTACTGTCTTTAGCCTCCAAAGTCTTCCTTAGATTTATTACCTCCTTTTGAAGTCTGTCATACAGAAATCCTGAGACTACGTCTTCACATACAGGACTGGTACTTCCCTTATAATGCAACTCATCATTGCCACAAGCTTTGTCTTTTGGTTCTATTGAAATTGTTGTATCCTCATTCTTGTACTTGTTGATATTTGCATCTGCATTCGCCTTCACTTCCGTGTTCTCCTTTCCTTTGCTATCAATACCCTTTCTCCTAGATGCCAATAGACTATTTCTCAATTTGTTTTCTGCAGAACAGTAATTCCTTTTGAAGCTATCAGCTTGTTTCAGCTTTCCAACAGCATTGGAATTTGCATTTCCTGTATTTGGTTGCTGCAAAGGAATAGTTTCACAGATGATGGAAACCCTTGGCTGTGAAGTGGACCTCTTCCCTAATCCTCCATTACTTGTTAGAAATCCTAGAATGTTACTGGCTTTTGCTGGTTTAGGGGAGTTTACAGAGAAACTTGATACATGCTTTAAGCCATCCTCAAGTGTCTTTAGCCTTAGCTTCAACTTGTCCTGGAGCAAATTTAAGTGGTTCAGAAACAGAACTTAAACTGATTAACCAGATGGATGAAATACAGAATCAACCAAACTGGGAGATAAAATTTGCCTTGATCTGTGCTTCTGCCTTAGCTGTTCTCTCCGCTACAACTAACTTGTCTCTTAGCCGTTGCATCTCTCCCTACGTATGCAGCAATGGGATTAGACACAATAGAAAATAATGCTTTCTTCTATTGTGATCTTCAATTGGTCCAAGAATTTGCTATGATAAAAATACCTGCAGCAGCCTTCTCTCTTCCAGCCATTGCTTGACAGGCATGACCTTATCATTTTCATCCTTCCACTCATTAGCTACTACAGTTGCTACTCGGTTTGCTGAAACTTTGATTCTGGCTATCTCCCTCTCCAGCAACCTTTTTCCGTCCTAAAAGGTGAAATCTGAGTCAAGAACAGGTACCTAGAAATCTATGCTGTTCTATTCTACCCCATATTTTGCAATCCATGCAACTGAAAAAGCAAAGTTTCTTAAGAAAAAATTGAAGAGTTGCATCAGCTCAAATGAGCCTGAAACCTACATTTAGTTCAGAAATTTGTCGCTTATAGTCGCGGATAGTATTGGCTGCAGCCTCACCAGCTAGAATGGCCTCTTCAAGCTCTTTAAGGGTCTGGCTAAGTTTTTCAACCTCCATAACTTTTAGGCGATTCGTTTTCTCGAGAATTCTGTTCTCTTCCTGCATTTTTAGCATATTTATGTTAGCTTATTTTCTAGATCCTCGTTATGAGTTTCTTTACTGGATCTTCATGATCATGCAAGAAGTAACCTGTCATTAAAGAAATCACACCTGACATATTTCTATCTGTCTCTTCAACTCATGGTTTTGATTTTGAACATCATCTACCATCAAAGTCCTTTCTAGAGCACTTCGCAGGATATGTTCTGCTTCAAGAAGAGCCGACTCTTTCGACTTAGTGAGACGTTCCATTGCCTTCTTGTCCTCCTGTAATATTGCAATCTGGAAAAGCCAAATTGGTCAAGAAAAAAATATTTAGATTTGTAAACAAAACAACAATAAACCTTATACCAGCTTTTAACATCAATCTTATTTTTTGAAAAACTTACCTTATGTTTATACATTTTTATCTCTGCCTCAAGAGGAGCAATGAAAGACTCCATAGGAACAGAATCATCATCCTTCAGATTTGCATGCAGTCTTCTAAGAGTTGCTTCTGCAGCAAACTGGGCAGCTAATGCATCTTTCTTTTCATTTATGAGCTTTTTTATTTCAAGATTCTACAAAGGAGTCAGAATTGGGTCATCTTAGTCCGCAAGTCAACCATATAACTCTTGTACAAAAAGTTGATCAAGTCCTTAACAAACCTTATGCTCTACAAGATTTTCAGTTACTGAGAGCTTCTCATCCAGTTTTTCAACTTCATTTTTGAGCTGAAAAATATAGCAAAATGATAAGTAACAGTGCAACTGAACGGCAAAGAATATGGATGTTATGTCGTTAGTTATATTTCCCATTACCTCTTTTATAGCTTTATCCTTTGAAACTTCTGTTGTTCTCAAAGCCTTAACTTCCACTTGAACAGCTCCCAATTCTCTATCTTTCTCTGAAAGAATGGCATGACATGTGTGAAGTTACTGCTGCTTATTGTTTAGGTAATAAGATCTATAAGCTAGGAAATGGGGAAGAAAGAAGACTTTGTTGTAATGATACTCCAATCTTTGAGATGAACATGGACACTTGTCACTAAGTTTTTGGCCTAGTGGTGAGTCTCTATGCACCAATTGGGTGGTTTTTTCACTAATTAGTATAAAAGAAAAAAATGTAACTAAAAACGTAATGAAATTTATATAGCAAATTATAAAAATAGTGATCGGTAAAGTAAATTACCAATAATTTACTTACTATTTTTTATAATTTAAAAGATTATTGACTATTTACTGATAAAATTTTATAGTTGTTTTATTTATTTTAAATTATATTTTAAATCAAATTTCAGAATAGTTTTAATATAGTTATAAATAATTTTAATATGGTTTTGGTTGTTATTTAGTTCTTTTTTGAATATTAATTTTAATTTTAATTTTAATAATAATTGTTGTATATAAATTTATAATATTCTTACATTTATCTTAAAATAGTAAATAAATAACATCAAAACAATACGTAAAAATAATAAAAATAATAATAACAATTAAACAATAATACTATTAATATTAATATATATTTAAGGCTAAAATAATAAATACACACATAAACATTAGCACATATATATAATCTATTTAGGTAGAATTAATTATAACTAATTAGTTAAATTATTTAAATCATATAATTATAATTAAAATTTTAATTAATAACTAATTAGAATATAGGATTATTTTATAATGTTATTAATAATTATTTAATTAGTTAAGACAGAGAGTGATATTTATAATTATATAAACAATTTAATTTATACGAGTAATTAGATAATATTAAATATAAAAATAATTTCTGTACAATTTTTAGATTTGGTTCAGAATCCTAAATATTCGTTTAGAAAGCTACTACACATTCATTAATTGTTTAGGGTTTAAGTATAAATCAAGTTAATTATAATAAACAAATAACAATTCTCTTTATGCAACAAGTTATTTTAAAAAAATAATAATAAGTTAGATGGATGAATCATCCACTAAAGATTATGAACACCATGATCCTGCATATCTTTCCTCAAACTTCCAAGCAAAAACAAAGGCTTGCTCAAGAATTGGCCTACAGAGAGCTAAAGTTTAAATAATTTTGATGTTGTGTGGGAAATAGCTTGATGGAAAGAAAAGGAGAAGAAATTATCATAAACCTGTAAGAAGATTCTGCAGACGATTGAGCTCAAAGACAAGAAGGTCAGGTTGAGAAAGGGAGAGCTGTTGATGATCTCCTCTTGAAAGAAGCTGATAATCCTCACAACCCACCATATTGTTTAGTTGAGATTCTTGAAATGAAATGAAATGCCCAAGTAACCAAATCAGTTTGCTATGGATATTTATAATCCTTATTAGCCAAACAAGATACTGAAGACATAGATGAAAGAGTCCTTCTCTTTCAGAAAATGATCACAAAGAGAGGAGTTGGACGTTGGACCTTCCCTTTTTCTCTAGCAAATGTCGAATATCACATCTTGATAGAGCCTGCCTTTCTCTCCACTTTCTTCCTTTCATTTTTCCTTGGATAAATGATAGGCTAACAACATTATCACTTGGTACAAATCTTAGATACTCCATAGTTTTCTAATGGGTTCTCACTGATGTTGTTGATTTTTCCTTTTCTCAGTGAAAATTATATGCACAATTTAATTCATGTACAATTAGTATTGTGATATCATTGGAGATCAGAAATCAAATATTAAGAAATTATTTCACTGGTATAATTATAATTGTAAATTGATAACTATTAATTCTTTTTTTTTAAATTAATTAAAACAGTTATATTTATTAAACATTTTATGTCTGTGATTGAAATATACCCAAAAAAAAAAAAAATTGGTTTTGTGATTGAAAGCCTAAAAAGAAGAAAATTGGCTTCCAACTGTTGGGTACTAAGGTCTCTCTCTTTTTTACTTGTCTACAAATTAACTCTAATAAAAATATAATTAAAAGAAAACTCTAAATTTAAATATAGAGAATTTTCTTCTAGTTGATGGGTAGCTACGATAGATGGTAAGTTTCACTTGATTCTAAGAATTTCTTAATTGATAGTGGATTAATTTTATTTATATATGTGTAAAAATACCACATGATTAATAAAAAAATTTAATGTAAAGAAAAGAAAAGGATGCATTGGGCTTTAACATAGGAAACTTGGGCTTCTCTACATCTCTCGCCCCTTTGCTTATATATTCACCAAGCGATAACAAGTTTCTTAAAACATGACATTTTTAGAATTAATTAGTTCCATTTACAGTCCTATTATGATTAGAATAACTCAGAACATGCAACTCTTTTTAGTTTTTTTTTTTTTTTTCCTTTCTTGTATTCTAAATGCGTAGGAAATTCTTATAAAATTTCATATTTTTTTAGTATATTTACTATTTTTGTTGAATTTGACTTTTTATGCTAGAATTATCGACAATTAGGTAAGAATTTTCGATAGGTCCAATTTTTGTGTTTTTGTTTTCTTGATTATTTATTTCTATTTTCTTGTATTTTAATCTTTTAATTTATGTTAATAACTTATGTTTGAGCCTTAGAACAAGTAATAGAAGGCAGCTAGGATTCAATTTTAGTGGCTAAGATTGATCAAACCTCTCCTCCATAATTGAAAGATTTGATTTGCTTCCTTTTATTCTCTTAGATTTATTTTTCTTAAATTCATATCTGAGTAAGTTATTTAATTGTCGTAACTTTTTTAATTCTTATTATTTCTTAATTTCTTTAATTTAATTTTTCCATATTTTAATTATCTTTTGGCATATTTTATTTCTCATTTCTTTGCATGCTATATTGATTTATTTTCTTTCCATCTTTATATAATTTCTTTTACTATGTTTGCAAATATCTCTTTTAATATTAGAATAAATTTCTTACTTAAATTAAAAAAATAAAAATATTTCTTACCATTTTTTTAATCTACTTCTTAGCTTAATTAAAAATATTTCTTTCCATAATGAATTTATTCCTTTTCATATTTGATTTTTTTTTATTTATTTTCTTTTTTTTTACTTTATTTATTTTCTATTTTATTTTTTCAATTATGTTAAGTTAAATTATAGTAAGAAAGTTTGAAGAAAGAAAGAATATCTCATTCTTTTAGTTTTTCTATCTTGGCCAAATAGTGCTTCTCTTTTTGGTGAACAAACTTCTTTCTTTATTGGATTTATGGAGCATATGGTGAAATTTCATTTGGCCATAAAGACCCATTGAAGCGTTTTAAAGGCCATTTGCAAAGGGTAATGGGCTTAAGGCCTTGTAATAGCTTAGGTTTAATTAGTGAGTTTTAATCTTTATTATGGATAAGTAAATTAATTCTTTTCTCTTTCCTTCTTTCTTATAGCCATTGAAATTAATTCTATTTTCCTCCCTCTTTCTTTAGTTTAGGATTTGAATTTGGTTAATTCATTTCTCCTTCTCTTTCTTGGTGTGGTTTATTTTATGCACTTCACCTAATATGCATGTAATTAAATTAGTAAGTTAGGTAACTCGCTTGGTAATTTAAAAATAACTTTGACATAATAGAGATATGGTTATGTATGTTTAGGGATAATTCATATTTCGCATGAAAATGACCAAGTAGTAATGAGTTTAGGGTAAGATGACCATAAAATTGGAGTTCAAAGATATACTAGAAATCTAGTGAGACATTTTTTATTTTTATGTTCTAACTATGAACTTACGAATTATGCATGGTTAGGTTCCCTCTTGAGTGCAAATTGGTCAATCGCATGAAGTGAGTATAGAAGCATGATTAATTAGAGTAACTTGGTAACTCCTTCATATTAACTTGGTAACTCCTTCACATTAAGTTAAAGTACAAACTTGGCATTTTAGGCTAATGGATGTGTATGAAATTGGTGTTATGTATGACTTATGTGTGTATAACAAGTAGCTGGATGTTGTTTGAAATGGATTTGCAATCAATACTTAAAAATAGAATATAAGAATCAATGTAGAGGGCTGGTACTAGTTCTTAAATAAAGTCTAAGCGAAAAGGGTTCCTAACACCTTCCCTCTCTCGTATCTATTATCCCGAACCTAGACCATTCGATTATGGATTAAGAAGATAATGGAACCCTGCTAAGGGTAGGTCCTGCAATCACGCCCTTCTGTTTGTTCCTTGCTTTCATTAGGGTGGTGAATCTTTTCTTACACACTTCACCGAGCGCTAAGATATTTGGGTTCGATGTTAGTGTTATAGAAAGACGAGATCGTAACCAGTTATGGAGAATTTGTGCGCCTACAATTTTGCTACTCCACTGTGAATAGAGGATATGATCTCATATGATCTTTATATCCTATTTTTATTTTTTTTAGAAAACTTATGCATTGTATAGATACCTTGACTCACATTGATGCACCATTAAGCTTTTAGCCTTATAGTGTGGATCAAGGAGTTTGTAGTTCTAATCGAACTAATGTGATCGTTGAAGCATCACAACTTGTTGGCCTATCACCCATTGGGTATATTAAAAGGATTCAGCTTGTAGCTTGTACTTCGAGCTTGCAATAAGGGGGCCTAACGATTAAATGTCCTAACCAGCAGGAGCCATCTATTGATCTGAGACGAAGTATAAGTAGGAATCCATGCTAAACCTTCAAAACATGTGCCTTAGGACCCTTCTGCATGTTATGTGTTGCCTATCTACCCTATGTATTAGATTTATAAGATCAAATGATTATGCAATGGGCTTAATCACAATAGTAGAACATCAATGTCATATAACTCATTGTAAGGTAAAGTCCAAACTCATTACATCTCCTAGCAGGCAAGTGGAGGCCTATTTATACATCCGACTTTTAGGTTCGATAGTCATTATTTATTTAGTGGAGAGGAATTGCCCTGACCTATAATTCCTTATTGATGTAAGTCCAGTTGTACCAATGAGCCATAGGTATATGAAGTGCTAGATGTTCAAAGAAACCTAAACTTTTATATGTGAGTGTTGGAGGGATAAGGAATGAGCTTTCAGTATAAGTTCTTCGACTCTATCGAATTACCTGGTTCAAGACAATTCTATTCCAAGCAAAGGTTCAAGGCTAACTATCATCACAAGCATTCATGCATTCATATTTTATTCATATATCATACTGACCCCTTGTGTTGTACAACTCTCATAGCTCCAAAATGAACCAATATCACTCACAATCATAACATATTTCTTTATATTATTTTGTTGCATAAATAGATTAAATTCTCAAAGTAAGAAACTTTGCTTCTCCAATACAATCTTGATTAAACAAAGACATGTCCTTTAGTCATTATAGTTGCTTTCTATTAATTATGTGGCTTGAATTTTTTATATTTTTTTTATGGATTGAATTGTGACCTGATCCAAAAGTTCTGTATTGCAATCCAAATTAGAGAAAAAAAAAATAGGAATCTATATTAGAAGGGAAGGATGAGGACCGATGGCATGGAGATATAAATAAATATATTTTTCTTGCCTTGTGTAATATGTGAAATCTTTGAGAAATACACTAGAGTTAAGGGTTGAGAGTGTTGAGAGATGTATGACACTTTTTCATTATAGCAAAACTTTATCTCTGTTTTACTTGTGGATATTACAATCAAAGATTTTCTTTTTATTTTTCAAATCATGCCGAAAAAAAAATGAAAATCATGTATACCTTAAACATATTTTTGGATTCAAAGAGTGTAGCATGCTTGTTCAACAACTATCGACTAAGCATGTTTGACACTTTGAATGTTGAGCAAATTAGTTATTCGACACTCAAAGTGTTTAACAACTACATAGTCCCTTTACATAAGCATGTTCGGCACCTAACGTGCTGAACTTTTGTTAACCGCAGGATAATTTTTATTATATTTTATAGATTTATTGGACAAAAAAATCCGTTTACCACTTTTCATATTTATATCCTAAGTTTAAAATTTTGGACAATAAAGTCAATCATTTTACATTTGTTTTAATTTTAGTCATTTGCCTTAATCAATTTTGATTAGAAGATTTATAGTATAGTCTAATGCCACGTAGGATTATTTCTCAAAAGATCTGTTGGATAAAAAAAATCAAATATTTACATTAGTTTATATTTATATCCAAAATTTTAAATTTTAAATAATAAAACTAAATTTTTTTTTTCAATTTTTTATGATTATAATCAAAAGTACTAAATTGAATGTAAAAAAATTAGTAACAAATTATAATATAGTGTCTAAAATTTTATATAAATAAACATATAGTTATTTAATTTAAATTTTATATTAAAAGTACATTTATTTTATATTTATCATATTTAATATTAAATAAACATTCATTTTCAATAAAATTTTCACTACATAAAATATCCCATATAAATATTATATATTAAAATATTTCATTAAAGGTTTATACTCACTATTATAAATTATTATTATATATGTATGTTTAACATATGAAAAATTATATTTTATATTAATAATATTAAATAAAATAAAATATTATATATTTTAGTATGTAAGGTCATTTTTTTATAATTTTTATAAAAACTTAGATATATTAATCATGTTTTTTTAAGTTATTTAAGATATTTTAATATTTTTTCTCAATTATATAACAAATTTTATATTAATTTCTTTATTTATTCGATAAAAAAATGTATTTTATATCAGTAATATTAAATAAAATAAAATATTATATATTTTATATTATAATTTTTTTAATATTTTAAATTTTTATTAAACTTACAATATGTATGTAAAAATGAGAAATAAATAATAGGATTAACAAAAAATAGTATTGTTAAAATAAAAATATGCATTTTAAAAATTATTTTATAATAAAATTTTAGAGATTATATTGTAATTTTTTTTATAACTTATCGGATTTAATTTAATTATTTTAAATATAATTAATACAAAATGAAAAGTTTAATTGTATTATTTAAAATTTAAAATTTTGAATATAAATATGTATCAATTTAAATATTTTGATTTTTTTATTTAATAAATTTTTTAAAGAATAATATTCTTAAAAATTTTTTAATTAAAATTAATTAAAAAAATAATTAAAATTGAGATAAATGTAAAAATATTGATTTTATTATTCAAAATTTTAAAATTAGAATATAAATGGAAAAGTGATAAATATTTAAATTTTTTTATTTAATAGGTTTATTTATAATATTAATATTTTAATAATATCTTATTATTATTATTATATCTTAAAATTATATTTTAGATTATTATTAATTTTGAACAATTCCATTTCAACGTCCTTATAGGATTCAACCGTTCAAAAATCATAACGGTTATCTTTCTGGGCCCACTAATGTAGTAAAATTAACATATATATAATTTAATTTAAATATATATAAATTTTATATAAATCTAATTAAACTATAATCAATGTATATATTTAAATAAAAATTTATAATTTATAGTGTCTTGTTAGGTTTCTTTGGATTTGATGGTGGTGGTTGTCATGCTACTCTTTGCAATTGGAGCTGTGGGTTGGCGGTGTGAGCGGTGAGCGGTGAGCGGTGTTGGTGGCACAGGGGCGATGGCGGCAGAATGAGGCGAGATGCTAGCTTTGTTAGCTTTTCTGATAGTTAGATTGGGCTTCTGGGTTTACGGGTTTGGGTTTGTTTCTTGGCTTGTGAACCCTTGTGTTCCTGAACTTACTTTTGTAATTGCCCATCTAGGCTTTAATGCAATGATAAATTGCATGTCAAAAAAAAAATATTTTAAATTTAAATTATTTAAGTCTAGAGGTAAAATAAAATAGTAATTTAAGTGGACATTTTAAAAATTTAACGGTTTAATTGATTATTTTAAAGAGTTTTATATTTAAATAGATAATTTTATTTGGGCATGATTTAAATAACATTTTCTACTGAAAATCGAAGAAAAAATTACTATTAAATCTCAATTTTTAAGAAATTCTTAGGTTTTAGAAATTTAATAATTAATTTTTATTTTAAAATTATTCAATTAAAAATATTTTTTAATAATTATTTATTTTTTTTAAAATATTAATCAATTTATTTTATTTTAATTAAAAAATAATTAAATAATATGAATATTTAAAATAATAAAAATTAAATAATATTTATAATTAAAATTATAAAACTAAACAATACCTATAATTAAATTATATGATAAAATATTGTAAATAAAAGTGAGTATTCGGTCGGTTCAGTTTAAAATCGAACGGAATTGAATAAATTGAAAATTAAAATTTTAGTATTTATGAAAATCAAACTGAATCGATTTTGATTAAAAATTGAATCAAATCAAATTGATCTGATTCAATTCGATTCGATTCGATTTGATTTGATTGATTTCAATTTTTAATAAATTTTTTATTTTTTATCTTTTTAGTATTTGAAAATTTAATTAAAATATTTTAATTATAATATGATTTAATTTTTCTATATTATTAAAAATAATATATTATTATCACTAATCGGTTCGGTTTGATTTTTTTTATCAAAATCAAATCAAATTGAAATATTCAAAATTTTTAAATTTAAAAATCGAACCGAATCGAAATAAATAAAAAATCAAACCGAATTTTTAAATTAATTCAGTTCGTTCAATTCTTTCGATTTAAATCGAATACGCCTAATTTATAAATATTTAATGCGGTTGTTGATTTTTTAATAAATGGTGTAAAGGATTAAATTTTATTAAATAAAATATATGTAATTACGAACTAATAAATTTATTAAATCGTAGGATGGCTTTTACCTAAAAATGGAAAAGAAAAAAAAAAAAACTAACACTCCATTCCATTTGTAATTAGTACACATTGTGAGCCGGAAGCTAAGACCAAGTCAGAGCAAATAAGAAAAAGAAAAAATTCCCTTAATTTTTGTTTTGCTGAATAAAACCCTAAAATTCTCCTTTATTTTCAAATGAGAAATTATTTTTCTATAGTTTTAAAATATTTAAATTTAATTACTCTTTAATCTTTTGAATTTTTAATTTAATTAAAAATGTAAAATTTTTAATATTTAAATTTTATTTGGTCATAATTTATTTGAATTGAATTATAAATTTCTCGGTTTTATTTATCTAAAAAATAAATTAAATTTATTTAAATTTTAATAAAAATATTAAAGATTCCTTTTTTGCTCTTTTCTATCAAATTGAATTTAATTAATTGAATCTGAAAATGATGGAGATTTAAGTTGTGAAATTGAAAGATAATGACTTGATTGATTTGCAAAGTAAAGGTTAAAATAAGTTGAATGGGTTTTAGAAATCCAACCACAAAGATATCCTTTTTTCAAGAGTTGAGAGGCAAGATGAGTCTCATAGGTTTTGATTGACTGGAGGAAAAATTAAAGTGATTATGCTTTTCCTAAGTAGTAATCTTTCTTTCAAATGGGAAAGCAGCCAATTGAAAATTGATAAAGCAACCGACCATTGTAGGAAGTGGACAATGGACACGTACCCAAGTCACTCTTTCGTTTTCCTCTAATGACTAATCTGCCCTCTCGCCGTTGGACTCTGGATTCCTTGCTTATTACGTCCTATTGCCCCTAGCATCAACTATCTACCTTTTGAGAAAATTACTATTGGATTTTTTTTTACATGCAACTGTTTATTACATTTACAAAGTTTAAATAGAAAAAAAGTACAAACAAAAGAAAGATACAAGGCCAATACCAATGAACCTAAATTTAGGTGAATTAAATCAACAATCAAATAAACCATCAACTCAACTCAATTTTGAGTTAAGAATTCTATAGGCAGAATTACCCACAGCAAAAGAAACTGTCTGAAATTAATCCAACGATCACCAACAAAAAGTATCATTAAGTCCAACCAATTTAATATGTATCGCAATTAAAAGTCAAAATCACACAGAATTAATCAAAGTAATACTGAAAAAAATATAGCCAATGGAAAGTGATAAGGAGAATTTAATTTGAAAAATACGAAGTGATGATGTAGGGATTCAATTCTGCAAATACACCCATTTGAAGCATATAAGACCTTTTTGATGGAAACCACTACAAATCCTCTAAAGACTCTAGTGAAACAGCCAAATCCAAATACTTTCTATCAAATATCCTCAATTTAATACAAATACCTTTTGTCAAATATTCCCAATCTAGAAAAGTTGTATCAAAGAAAAAAGACAAAAGAATACACAGCAACAAATACAACAAACATAGCAAACACACCGAAAAAGTGAGGGAAGTACTAACTATTAGGGGTGGGCATTCGGTCGGTTCGGTTTAAAATCGAACCGAACTGAATAAATCAAAAATCAAAATTTTAGTGTTTATGAAAATTGAACCGAATCGATTTTGGTCAAAAACCGAATCGAACCGAACCAGTTTGATTCGGTTCGATTTGGTTTGGTTTGATCGGTTTCGATTTTGAATAATTTTTTTATTTTTTACACTTTATTTTTAATATTTTAAAATTTAATTAAAATATTTTAATCTTAATATGATTTAATTTCTCTATATTATTGAAAAAATATATTATTATCACTAATCGGTTCAGTTCGGTTTTTTTGATTTTTTTCTGATCAAAATCGAACCGAACCGAAATAACCAAAGTTTTTGAAATTAAAAACCGAACCGAATAGAAATATATAAAAAATCGAACCAAATTTTCAAATCGATTCAATTCGGTCGGTTTTTTCGATTTAAACCGAATACTGCTCACACATGTGAAGCAAACTAACAAAATGAAAAAATATGCAAGTCTTCCTCTGCATTCACCAAACAATACCAAATAAAGACTAGAAGAAATAAATCCTAATGACAAAATCAAAGAAGAAACCAGAACTCCACAAACACCCTCGCCTTCCTTGTTGCCCATATTCGCCTTCCTTATCATTTTCCCTTACTTGAAATTATTTATTTATTTTTATTTTTTAAAAATTTTAATTAAAATATTTTTATATTTCATAAATCAATTTTTTTAAGTACTTCCATAAAAAAATATTAGTTAATTTTTTTTAATATTAATTATACATATTAAATAATATGTATAATTAAAATTATAAGAATTAAATAGAATATATAGTTAGAATTGTGAGAATTAAATATTATAAGAAACAAATTCAAGGTGAAAACAAGTTAACTCATTATTCTTTTTAACAAAAATACTAAAAAGTTTAATTCTATAAATATACAAATATTTTAATTATGTATCTAAAAAAATAAAGATTAAAAAGTTAATTTCATCAAAATGTAGGGACTTTATAGTTATTTACCTTCACATTTTTTTATCCCCTTGTCTATAGGTCTAAATTTTTTTTTTTGAGTAAATTAAACAACAAAGCACACTCTTAATACTTGATACATAATAAGTATAAGGGCATATTAGGAAATGAAAATTTAAGCAGAAAGGGTGTTTATGTAATTAGATACAGAAGCAAAACTATTAGGATAGAAGAAGAATCAGCCGGAGAAAGAAAAGGAATCTCTCATTGACAATCAAGTACCAAATGAAGGCAAACACTAATTAATTTAAAGCATTATTGAAACAAGCTTCTCCATTGTACAACTCCTTAAACAGAAATAAAAACCATCCACATTCCTCACCCACTTTTGATCCAAATTCAAGGGCCAAAAGATCATGGATATCCCAGAAAAGTTCTTGCAATATAGATATCATTTTGGCTTAGCAATCGTAGCTTCACTTGTTCTTTCCATTCTATTATATGCAGCTCCCAGATTTCTCACCATCCTTGCTTATTTTTGGCCTCTTTTTGCCTCAACCACTGTGTTCTTGGTGTTGATTATAGCATTTGGTAGGGTTTCACAGGCAGAGTTGGCTACTGATAGTTATAGCCATGGTGCACAAGCTGGTGAAGGGATTCTTGATTATGTTGCAGGGCAAGCAGAACATACTTCAGAGCCTCAAAAGTATGAATAAAATCTGAAAAAGGGTTTCATTCTCAGTTACTGTGATCGGATCGGGTTGGTTCAGATGAGGGTTCGAATTCTGATTCGAGTTTAGGCTCTGTTCTGTGGTTAGATAGGTCCGTGTTCTTTCTTGTAACTCTCCTCTTACATGAGTAGAGCCTACATGAATGTGGAATAAAAATAATAAAGTCTGTAATCTCAATTTCTCTCATTCTCTTTATCAATATTAAGATGTAAATTGAAAACAAAATTGTAAATAAGCCGTTCACCGGAGTCTTGTCTTCTTTTATTTTTTTATGAATTTTCGATCAGAATATAATACGAGAATATTATATATTTATATACCGAAAAAAATGTAAAAAAAATAAAAAGAATTCTATAGTTTAACACATGTACATAAATAAAAAGAGCATTAGACCCGAGTAACAACCAGCAAAACACAAGGAAACAATGCAACAAAAGATCTCAGTAAAGCAAAAAGCTCCTTTTGTTGCAGAGACATACACATTCCTTTTGTTTCTTGGCATCAGCAAACAGATTAATGAGCATTCCGATAAGTAATATTCACAAACTGTACATCCTTAATATTATCAAGGATATTGTCCATTTCTAAGTGGAGAAAAAAGTCAACCTGTTGCACAAATTTATGTTCCTTATTAAAGCTTTATGATCGAGATGAATGAGATTGAACTATATCAGATTCTGTCAAGGTTCCTGAATGATCAATATCAAGCTTCTTGAACCTCTCCATCACCAATGAAATATCATTGTCATCAATCTTTCCCATTTCCTTCAGTGTATATACAATGAACTCTGCAGCACTGGTCACCAACAAGACAAATTACTATCAAATGACTTAAACAAGACAAATTACAGAAAACCCAGATCAGAATGCATCTTAATTAAGTATATATGATATTGATCCTTACCTCACAACTTTATCATGATCAAGATCAGCTGATTCAAGATCTGAGGATGTCATGTTTCGAGTTAGTACCCGTTTAACGAGCAATTTTTGCCTTAATTCTGTGTATAGTTCAGTGAGGTAGCAGAAGAATTGAGCAAGGCAAAGGGTACTGCTCAGTATCCAGAAAACAGCAAATAAGCGACCTGTTGTAGTTGAGAAGCTTTCATCTCCATACCCAAGAGTAGTCATTGTGGAACAAACACAATAAAAGGCATCAACAACTTCAAAATTTTCAATCAAACACAAGAAAGCAGTTCCTACAACTATAAGCACCAAGAGAATGGCAACAGCAGAGAGTAGCTTGTACTCGACTTTATGGTTTTCAACCTCTTTAAGAATCTGTGTAGAGCCAAGTTTCCCACGAATGTTTATGGCTCTAACCAAGAGAACCTCTTGCTTTTCTACAATGTAATCTGCTGCTTTGCTGAGAATAATCCCAACCATAGCCATCCCAAAGAATACATAAACAGAAGCAATTAGCTTTGCTAGGACGCTATGGGGCACAAGGTCTCCATATCCAACGGTGGTCATTGTCACAACACACAAGTACATAGCATCAACAAATCCATGGGTTTTCTTCCCATCAATCTGATTCATTGTAAAGAAGAAACCTGAAGTGCCTACACCTAAATAGACTGAAAACAAAATGAGTACTTGCTTGAAACTAAACTTCTGTTTCTCCAAGAAAGATTCAAGCCATTTAAGTGAGTGGATCCCATTTCTCTCTTGATGTCTGACATCTGATGTATCACCATTGTTAGACTGCACAAGTCTTTTTCTTTGAAGGCTCTTCTTCTCATGGGCATTTATACAAGCATCTTTCGCATCTGAAAGTAGAGGCTGATCAGGTTTATCATCATTGGCCATTAAAATGCCAAGCCAAAGGGCATTTATTTCTCAAATTGCCTGAATAAATTGGAAATTATGGAATTATCAAATTTTCTTATATGGGCATTTCACTGCTACCTGAAGTATCATCACATCACAATGATAAAAAGAAAATTAAAGCAATTTTAGAAGTTATAAAAAAAAAAAAAAAAAAAATACAGGACCACATGTTTTGCAATTTTGGCATTTGATTTGTTTTCTTCCTTTATAATATGATTTGAGCAATTTTATCTTATTTTATTTTTAATTTTTTAATAAATATCAATACCATAATGCAAAATTCAAATCTTTATCTCCATAATTTTTTTATTTAGACTCTATTTATTTCATGACTTTCTCTGTTACCTACCGCTTGGATAATTCAAAAAATTAAATTAATAAAAAATATTTTTTTAATAAAAAAATAAATCATTTTAAGAAAAAATGACTTCTTTTTTTTTTAAAAAAAGTTATTTTCTGCAACTTAATATTTTTATTAAAATCGTTATATAAAAATTTTTAATAAATTTTATTTTTAAAATTAAAATTAAACAATATAAAATAAATTATTTAAAATTCGTATAAGCTAATTTAAACTTGTATTTAAAATTTTGTACAATTTACATGTTTGATAATACATAATTTATAAATATATATTATTATTACTAGTTTTATTTAATGTGTATTGCACCGTATTCGTATTTGTGTATTTATTCATAATTTTTATATATAAATTTATAATTTTTTTTATACTAATTAATTAATAAAATTAAAAAATAATAAAAATTTTCTATCAACCCAAGTACAAAAATGCAACAAAGTTTTTTAAAAAATAAAAACCTAATGAAAACTATAAATATATCTAAAAAAAAAAAAGTTTCATTATGTTACAGTTGTATGTAAGTAATTAGAATATTATATTTTTAATTCTATAATTTGAGTTTTACCTTTTGTATATATTTATATACTTTATTATTAAACCATATGTTGTATAAGGATCGGTTTATTTTACGGAAGGCGTTTGAGACATTTAAAATTTTAATCGAATGAGAAATATTTTTTTATTAAATAAAAAAATAAATTATTTTGAAAATGACTTTATTTTTTAAAATGAGAAAGTTATTTTTCAAAATATTTATATATAAATTTATTAATTTTTTAAAATAAAATTAAATAATAAAAAATAAATTATCTCACTGTTTCCGTTAAAATATTTTCTAAATATAAATTATGGAAGAAAACAATGTACCAAGGATAGTTTTTGTTTTACTTTTTTTAGAGATTAAAAAAATGATGATTTAAATATAAATTTACACAGTAAATAATATGTTTTTACTCATAAGAATTAAATATGCAATACATAATTAACGGATTGGATTTTATATTTTTTAAAATTAAATAATTAAATTTTTCAATAATCATTCTGTTTAATTCTAATTCTTTCATTTGTTACTTATTTATATTTTTTAAAATTAAATAATTAAAATTTTCAATAATCATTCTATTTAATTCTAATTCTTCCATTCATTATTTATGGTTAAAAGTTTAGAAATATCTTTATTTTTTTAAATTAAAAATATTAAAAAGTTAGGATTTATTTATTTTTCCTTGTCTATTAAAATTTAAACACTTTGATATTTTATTTTTTTATTTAAAAAAACTCTTAAATCCCTATAACTTTAAAATGGCTTTCATCTAATTTTTAGAAAATATTTATAATTTCAATTATTTTTAAGTGATTTAAGGACTATTTAAATAACTTATAAATTTTTTTAAAAATAAAAAAGTATTTTTAAAAAAGTTATATCATCATAAGTTTGACCATCTAATAATTTTGAATTCATGTCGAGCGACTGAATTCAATTTAATAATTCGATTTTAAAAATATAAGAACCGATATATTAATTATGATAAAATTTAGAGATTAAAGTGTAATTTAACCAAAATAAAATGTTCCACCAGCGATTTAAGTATTCATAAAATTATTTTGAATTTAATTTTAAAAGTATAAAAATTAATTTATTAATTATGTTAAAACACAAAAATTAAAGTATAATTTATCTAATTATTAATAATACTGGATTTTATATAGATTTTATTATAATTGCTCCATAATTTCACATTCTAATTCTATGTTAGCAGAAGTTGAACTGGAGATAAAATTCTAAACAATCATTATACACTTTGATTTCAATTAGTTTCTAATTATAAATAATTCCAATAAATTAAATGATCATGAATCTAACAAAGGTTTTGATTTACAAATACATTACATTTTAAATTAAATATCAGAAAAATATTCCATTGGAAAAATCAATAAGAAAGATGAATGACAAGAAAATATTTGGGTTACCTGGAGAATTGGAGAGACCGGCTGTCTATGGGTGTTGAGAGAAATTATTAATCCATCTTACAATAGAAAATTATGAGAGATGAGAGAATAGTAGTTAATTTGCATGAACAATTGGAAAATAAGTTAACAGCAAACTCTCGCTATTCTTTCCAAGTGGCTACACTCTTGCCCATAAAATCAAAAGAAGAATTCTCCAATATTCAATGGACAAGTTCTATTTTAGCAACAATTGAAAAACAGGCCTTTAAGGGTAAAAAGATAAAATTAAAATTTTAGTCCAACTCAAAAAGCCCATAAACTTAATCTAAAAGACTCTTTAGCTGCTAAATTTAGAATCTTCTTTCTTTTTTGGAAATGCCGGTCACCTAAGCAGCTATAATGAGCAGGAAAGATCTGCACGCTTGACGTCCACAGGGTAAATAAAGCTTACTAAAGCACAGAAGACAAACATCTAAAAGCTTAGACCAAAAAATTAAAGTAGGCGAGAAAATTTTGGACTACAATGAAGGATTAAGGAAAAAATATAGGGAAAAGTATAAAAAAAATTATTTTGTATTTTTATTTATTTTCACTTTTTTTCAGTTGAAATCAAGAATTTAATTCAATTGAATTTTTTTAAATAAAAAATTTAAAATATTTTAACTTGAAAAACTTTCATTACTTATAAAAATAAAATCATGAATGATTTTATAAAAATTTATCTAAATTTTTAATGTTTGAAATAAATTTTCTTGAAAAAATATTTTCATAATTAAAAAAATAAATAATTTTTAAAAAAATGATATCCTCAAGTTTTAAAAGTAAAAGTAATTTTCTAAAATTTTATTAAAATCTTTATATATAAATTTATTAATATATTTTATTTTTAATTTAAAATCAAATTATAAAAAGTAAGTTATTTAGTTAAACATATTTTTTACTGAAAATATTTTTTGCATAAAATAAAAATATATTTCAAATACAATTTATAAGTCGGAAACAAATTAAACTTAAATTAATGATTTTTTTTCTTCTAATCTTTCTAGTTAGTTTTTTTTTTACCCATATCTATTAATTAAAGCATATAAAGTTAATTATTAAGTTAAAGTTAAAGTAATTAATTAAAGTAAAATTTATTATTGAGTTTCTATGATTGACAAAAGTTAATTATTTAATTTTTCTATTTACAAAATCATTAATAAATTTTTGTATTTCTGATAATTAATTATTTATTTCCTTTCTTGTTTTTTTTTAAATGAGAATTGAGAATTGAAAGAGTAAAATCTGAGATCTCTCATATTTATTCAAATACACTGTCACCGAATTAAGTATGTAAATATCAAATAATTGTGAAATTATATATTTATTTATTTTTTGGCTAAAGTTGTGCTTTAAAGTTATATATACTAATTAGTGACAATGATATCTTAGTCATTGTATGTGTTGGTAAAACTTACCTTAATAGTGAAACTAAAATATTTTAAAAATATAGGAATTAATTAATATATTTTTAAAAAGTAGAATGATTAAATAGTTAATTTCAATAAATTACAGGGGTTAAATTGTAAATTTATAAAGTTAAAAGAGAGAGATAAGATAGGCCAGAACAAGAACAGCCACACACTCCCTCCCTCTCTCCTATCTAATACTTAACCAACTACAAGAAGTCAGTAAAGAGCTGCTGCGTAAAGGAAGTGCTCTGAGCTCAACAAAGAAGCAACAAAATGAAAACCAGTATTCTGAAATCCCAATTTTACCTCATTGGATCCACCAGTCTCACCAACCCATCTGCAAACTTCTCAATTAAAACCAAATCCCATCTCAAAAATCCAACAACTACACCTACAAAACCAAATTTTCCGAGAAAAATTCTAGTCAAAACAAGGGATTCAAGAAAGGGAATCATAATAAACCAGGAGCTTCCTAAGGTTTCTGCAAATGGAATTTCTTCAAGGTTTGTGGTAATGAGCGCTGTATCAGTGGGATTTGTGTTGTTCGTAATGGGCATGGATGAGCACTCCAAGGCATTGGCATTGGGGCCTGAAGGGCCGCTGATGGAAGAGTTTTGGGACAATGTAAGAAGATATGCACTTTATGCACTGACAGTAAGTACAGGTGCACTTTATACAATCTTTCAGCCTATAGTAGAATTGCTGAAGAATCCCATCTCTGCTGTCCTCATTGTTATTATTTTTGGGGGAAGTATCTTTCTTATTTCTCAGGTGCTATCTGCCATGGTTGGTGTAACTGATTTTACTTATGATTATGGGTATTAAGCTCAAAGTTTCTTTCTTTATCAGTGTGGATGTGTGTTTGTTAATATATAAATCTATATATACGAGCATATGCATATTCTGGGCAATATTTGCAAGTATAGACTTAGCCCATCAAGGGTTTAGTCCTACATATAGTAGAATCTCTAATCTTTTAATTTCTTTTTTCCCCAAATCTTTTTTTTTTCGTAATACTAATGTTTTAATTTCATAAAAAATGTCAATTTCTCATTTATAAAATGTTACATATTTAATTTCACGAGTATGGATTAATTTAACTTATTTTTGACTTTTTATTCAAATTAGTCCATACATTTCAATTTATGTTCAATTTAACTCAAACATAAAAATTTAAAAAGTTAAGATTCTTGATTTTTTTAACTAAATTTTTTTAATGGCAAAATCATATTTTAGCGCTTACCATATGTGCCAATAATTATATAAACCCTTAAATTTTATATCTCATATCTTTATAACTGACATTATTTTGAGGATGCCTATAAGTTTACATAATCTACTTTCCTTTATTTTTCTCTCAATAAAATAATCACAATCATTAGATTATAATAAAATCAGTCACGTTAACTATGATAAAGATAATGAATACATATATAAGTTTTTTGAACCATAAGGCCACCTTATGGCCTTAAAACTTTTATTTATTCGGATTAACGTCTGATTGTATGCCTGGTGATTTCGCGCCTTGTGACTTGGTATAAATGCCTTATTTAGTGAGACTAACACCCGGTCTTTTAGCCTGATGGATTCCCGCCATGTGGCCTGACATAAATGTCTTTTTTAGTGGGACTAACATCTAGTCTTCGAACTTGAAGAATTCCTATCTTGTGGCATGGAATAAATGCCTTATTTAGTGGGATTAACACCTGGTCTTTGAGTCTGACGGATTGTGGATTTTCGCCTTGTGGCCTGGCATAAATGTCTTGATTAGTGGGTCCAATGCCTAGTCTTCTGGCTTGGTGGGTTCTCGCCTTATGGCCTGACATAAGTGCCTTGATTAGTAGCTCCAACGCTCGGTCTTCTAGTCTAGTGGGTTCTCGCCTTGTGACCTGACATGAGTGCCTTGATTAGTGGGTCCAACGCCCAGTCTTCTGGCCTAGCGGATTTCCACCTTATGGTCTAGCATGAGTGCCTTGATTAATGGGTACAACGCTCGGTCTTATGGCCTGGTGGGTTCTTGCCTTATAGATTGGCATGAGTGCCTTGATTAATGGGTCCAACGTTCGGTTTTCTAGCTTGGCGGGTTCCCACCTTATGGCTTAGCATGAATGCTCTTTAATCCTTTTGAAGAAGGCAACCCCATCGTTCCTTGTCACTAAATAATACATGAAAAATTTATCATTAATTGTTATTGTTAAAATTTTCTCAAATTATAATTATTTCAGGACTGGAGAATAACTCAAGCCATCTAGCTTGGCAAGCTTATAAGACCTTGGACAAATAACCTTTGGCACTTTAAATGTTCTTTTTCAATTTTTGCCCAATTTACCAGACTCGGCATCTGCTGCATATGTTCATTTAAAGACTAAGTCCCCCATAATAAAAGCACGTAGCTTGACGTTACTGTTGAACATTCTGAATATTTTGCTTCTGTAAACCGCAATTCTGATTGTAGCCTTTTCTCATAAACACTCAGTTTGATTCAAATTGAATTGCATTTCTTTAGGATTTTCTAAAATCTTAGCGTGCCTGCATGCGCTTGACATCGATGACACTTCTGAACAAGATCTTTTGCATCTTTTATTATCATTAGCCATTATTATCCCTGTCTGAATACTTTCTGAGCGATCATTCGAGCTCCTTCGTGGTTTCTACAATTATCTTCATGAATGTTTTTGAGGATTTCTCGGCTCTCATCTTTCATCACGTATCATAGTCATCGTTGAGTTGAGAATCTCCTGTACAACTGACCATTAATTAATACGTATTTAGAGGAATTTTTTATTACTTATTTAGCCGATCATTCATCGGTCGATAGATCATCCTGTACTAAAAACTTATACACGGGTATCATCCATGATTCCCCTTACTCTGTCGCTGCCATTTTGGCCAGAAAATCGGCCTCTGCATTATCACCTCTAGCCACCTAGTGAAGTTCGCAATTGTCGTTATTGGTAGTAACCTTATCAGCAACTCGTGAATCGCTGGCAATTTTGAGAGAGGAAAGAGAGATTTATTTTTAAGAGAAAAGGGATAAGAGACTAGTTTTAATCCAGATGAATAAAGAGAATTCAATAGATTTCTCGGTAACAGAACCAAATGATGTAACCAGAAAATAGAGTTGTGCTATAATTGGTTCACCAAATAGAGCTGTGTTGTGATTGATCAATCATGCAAGAGAGAGAAAATGAGGTGGTTGGCACCTACGACAACTATTTCGACGCTTAAGTTAGTAAATTGAATAGAAAAGCGAGAGAATTGTAATGCTTAGAATTCAAAGAGTAGTTGCATAACAGAGTAGCGTATTTTTGTCTTTGTAATCCTTAGATTTTATACTGTAAGGAGGTGTAATTAATTATGGTACTTTTTGAAAATCCGACAATAATGTGGCTGCCTCGTTGATGAGGGATCTCGTCAGTTAATTGATCGGAGATCCCGTGATTATAGGCATAAAGGAGATCTGCTAGATTGTAGCCACTAACGGTAACTTTTTATGGTATCTCACCTTATAGTTGAGAGGGCGAGTTCTCGTGGACTGAACCGACTTAAAATGTTTGGGTTTTTTTTCTCACGGTGGGACTAATTATCATTTGATTAGTCTCTTACCACGTGACTATTTTTTTAAATGCCAGCACATTGCCTTTTTTCGAGTGCCAACACATGGCCATCTTTAGACGATTATTGTATAATATTAATATGGTTAGAAAAGCATGGGATAAAAGTTTATAGCAATTAGATTTTTAGTCACAATTGCATAAGAATATAAATTTATAATTTTCAATTGCAAAGGTATTACCCTCGCAGTTACATCTAAGATATGTCGCAATTGAAGTTTTAGTCACCAACAACGCATTTTTTTATATCCTAGTATTAAAACTTATGCCATTAAAATTAAAGGTCATTTAAATAAATTTTTTACAGAAATTAAATAATAATTTATTTAATTTAAAAATATATATATTTTTTACTACTGGCCAAATTTTAAGTGCCTAAAATAGATATTTTTGCTCCAATAAATTAAATGTGGCAAATATTTTATATATTTTAAAATTTTAAAATTCATTAAGAAAGATATTATTCAAGATTTAAGTTATTAATTTCTTTCATTATGCAAAAAGCAATTAATGAGCAAACTACTGATTTGATTGAATTGAATGTTGATATATGTATATACAATTATATATAATAATGCCATGTATTAGGGGTTTAATTAAGGAATAATCTAATAAAACTTGTTGATAAAGAAAATAATTAAAGATGCGAAGGTTGAAGAAGAGCATAAATAGCACGCAACTCAATTATACGCTTAGCTTGTTATGTCATTTACGAAAAGGGATGTACAATCATAATATGACTTCTGTTGTCTCTCCAGCTCACCCCTCTTAATTAGTCGTAGCTTTCAACCCCATGTACACGTACCCATTAATTTTCTCCTAACCCCTACCCTACTCTACCCTTCCCCTTTTCTATATTATGAGATTATTCTTATCCTATTTTATTTTTAAATTCTTCAATAAAAATATACTTCTTCTTCCACCTTAAATTTTTGTCAGACTTTTCTTTTTTATATATATTAAAAATATATTTTTTTATTAATTTTTTAATTATATTCATTTTAAATACATTAAATTTTATTAAATATTAAAAAATATTTTAAAAAATAAATAAAATTATAATAATCAATTTATATATTATTATAATCTAAAAAAATAAATAATAATTTTGAAATAATTGAAAAAATTAAATAAAAATTATAGAACAAAAAGAATATTTAATAATAATTAAATTAATTATTTATATTTATATGTTTACTGTACAGTACAGAAAACTAATTTCATATAATTTTCCTAAAAATTCTGTATAATCTTAAATATTTACATTGAAATTTAATTATACATAATGAATTAAAATTTATGTAATAAATATTGGAATCTGTAGGTAAAAATAGGTTTAATACAACGGTTATAATTTATTATTTTATATATTTTAATCGTAATTATAAGTTAATAATTATAGTTTCATAATCATTACAATAATTATTTTTTTTAAATAAATAAAAAATACAGTTAAATTTACAATTTTATTAAATATAAAATAAATTTTTATTAGAATATGCTATTATACATAATAAAAGATAAATTTTTTATATTAATTTTAAATTATTATCCAATTATTACCTTAATACAATAATTTTATAATTAAAAACTTAAATTCTATATGCATTGTTTTCTTTTTTTAAATCCAAATTACGTATTGTATTAATAAAATTTCATCAAAGAAAGAGAGATACCATCTCAAATAAAGAGACGATTATACTTAGTAGATTCTCTAACCAAAATATGAGTAGTTAGAGTAGCATTACAGCGAACTCATCTAACAAAAATATTAGTTATAGAGTTTAACAAAAATTTACAATCATTCAAAATCAAATCCTGCATAAAATAATTTGGTAAACATACTCCTCAAGTGTCTGTCTAAATCCCTGCACAAGATAATTTGATAAAAATGCTCCTCCTTCTTTCTCATCTCTCAAGTATAAATCATTAAAATCTGCCGAACAAAACCACAGAAGAGAGTTTCTACGAGATAAAACTCGAATGAGGTTTCAAGACTGACGTTGTCGTTCAGAAACTCATAATAACTAGTAAACCTCCATTGAACATTATCTTCCAAAATAACCGAATCAATAAAATTTGGAGAAAAGTCAACTACAAAAATAAACACATGACTCTTCCACATTAACGAAAGATCTCCTCCCAATCCTTGTCTATTGATTTATATTTTTTTCCAAATAAGTGGAAATCGATTGTACAACCAAGGCTCCATTCACTATATTTTCAAAATCAATATTATTTAAAAACCGAAACAGATATCTTTTTTCCTCTAATTTCATAATAGATATTTTCTCTAAAAGATGTCATAAATCTGCCAATAAGATCTGCATATTTTGAAAATTGATTGAATTGTATGTGAAAAATATCCTACCATACAGAAATTATAAGTGATAATCGGAATATCTCTAGAATTCTTAATAGAGACAACATCTTCTCCTTCATCGATAGTCAATTGACGCAAATTATCTTCTATGGAAAGAGAAAAAAAAAATAGATTTAAGAAAAAGAAAAAGGTGAGAATATCGAATTACAAATATACTACCGAGGAAAATTTGAGTTGAAAATAAAACGTTTTTAGCCTATTTATTCTATATGCATTGTTGCAGCTTTTTCATACTGGTACAAAATCAGTAATAGTTAATGAATCTATTAAGCAATATTCTACTCATTAAAAATCTAAAAAAATATTATACATATGGTAAAAAAATATCTAATCGTTAACATTTACAAAAAATAATTTATATACAAAAATTTTTTTAAAAAAAACTAATAATTATTTGTTGTTAATGTTTAAAAAAAATCTATGCTGTATTTATAGAAAATTGATGATAGTAATAAAATTATCAAAACCTAAAATATTATTGTTTAACACGTATTGCCTGTTATTAAACTCGTGATTTTATATTCTATATATTTTTATATATTATAATATTATAATAATATTTTAATTTTTAATATTCAAATAAAATTTAGAGAAATTTTAAATGACATTAATAATTTAATTAAAAAAATGATGGTTTTAAAAATATAATCTAACTTTATTTAAAATAAATAGGTTAGATATCCAAAATAATTTTTAAATATTTATTCTTAAGGAGAAAAGAGCATGATATATGTGTAAAATAAAATAATTTACTTTTAATGATAAAAATATATAATTGTCAGAATATATATATATATATATATATATAAAATTTTTTAGTGGATTAAAATAGAAGTTAACATGTTATAGATTTTATATGTAAATTAATTAAATAAAGTATATTAAAAAAATAAATTATAAATTTTATGATTTAATTATTAGTTTTATAAATAATAAATTAAGTTATATATTATTTTATTCATTAATATATAAACCAGCCATGAAAGTTTTAAAAAAAAGTAAATGTTTAATTTTTAATTAATTTTTTATGAAAATGGATATTCTTTAAAAATAAATGGATGTGCATTTTAAAAAATTTGTTTACAATATCAATTCTATTTTTCTAAAACTACCTATTTTAAAAATATTGAATTTACAATCCCACATAAATACTACCACATTTATTATAAATTTTAAAAAATTAAAATCATATAAAATTATAAAATAAATTTATTTAAATAATAAAATATATAATTGTAAATAATATTTAAAAATTAAGAATTATTTTTTACAATTTAATTATTCCCCTCCATTCCCATATTTATATATTTGTAATTATTTATTAAATAATATGTGTAATATAGAGTTTTGTCTTCGTACGCGTCATGGCTGTCAATAATTAGAGCTTACGTCTATAAATACAGCTTCATATTGTCCAACTCGCTTCAAACTCCAGATTTCAGAAATCTCTCCATCCCTAAACGCAGAGAGAGAAATAAAGAAGATGGCACTGAGGTGGCTTCTTCATTCGGCTTGCCATATTGTAGGGTACCCTAGCAAAGACAGTACAAATATTCAACAGGGCAGCCATGCTGTAGGGTATCCCTGCAAACAAGAAATTAATGGAGTCATCAAAAGCACAAAGCCAATCACTTCATCAGTAGGGTTCCAAATGCCTCTTCATTACCCAAGATACTCCAAGGCCGATTACGAGAAGATGGAGGAGTGGAGATTGGATTTGCTTCTTAGGGAATATGGCCTAAACTTCATGGGCACCCTTGAAGATAAGAGATCATTCGCAATGGGTGCTTTCTTGTGGCCTGACCAATATTGATCACCCAATACCCGCAGTTGAGATGGAGATTGAAATTATTATAATGTTCAAATTTGATGTGCGAGCTGAGTTAAGTTTTACTGTAAATCTATTATGCTGTCTCCCGTTTGTCAATTTCCTTCGATAGACATCAGTTGCATGTTAGCCTATTTTAGAAATTGTGTTGTTTTTGCTTGGGCTTTATGTAAAAATATATATACATAAATATTCATAGAGAGAGAATGTTTGCAGAAGTAAACTTCTTCAGAAGGTCCCTATAATTATTATTATTATTTTAACAAGTTTGTTCAAGATCATAACTTTCGTTTTGTAATTTTTTTCAAAATAACTTTAGTTTTGTTTTTACTGTATTCATAGAAAAAAAATAAAAGTTATTGAGAATTTTTTTTTGTTCCATGATCAATTTTAAGGTAATATTAACTTGTATTTTCCGTATGTACCCTTACTAGTCTTTAAGCCATTTAATACTAATATGTGAAAAAAGAATAATATCTAAAGCATTAGGATTTAATATTTATCGAGACACTAGTTTGAATTGAGATTCTATAACGAGTAAATTCTAATGTATGATGATTTATAATTATAATTTGGATCAAATAGAATTATTTTTTTATTATTGTTATCTAGGTAGTCCACACATGTTATACTAAATACTAATCATAGTTTATGGGAACTTAGAATGTATAAGTCTTCTTATTCAAGTTTATTGAAAGACTATTTAATTATAAACATATTACATAATGTCAAGTTATAAAATAAATCAACCTAATCTTTTTCTTAACATAATGCGAGGAGCGTAAAATAGTCATCGACCTTAACTTTCATATCCGTCATATCATAAACACATCATAAATATAATATAAAGGCTAATGGATCGTCTAATATTCATCTAACAAACCACAAGATAAAATATGTAGAAACCCCAAGCTTGATTATGCACTTTTATTCGAACAAATTTTAAAATTCATGAGTCTATGATAGTTAATATGGGTTCCTACCATCATTAATGCACGGTGGTCTTTAATTCATAATCTCTAGACATGAAAAATGTTATTGATTGCAAATTAATATTAAATTATTTTATTAGAAAAATATAAAAAATAATAAAAAATTTAATTATTATATAATATTTACCTGTGTAACACGTTAAACATAACACTACGTGGTCCAGAGCTGTTCGAAAATATTTAAATGCCTAAAAAAGCTGATTTCTAAAAATAAAAAAAGTCGTGTAATTTAATAATAAATTTCAAAATCTGGAACTATTAAAAAATATTTAAATACCTAAAAAAGCTGATTTTTGAAAATAAAAAAATTTTTATAATTTAATAATAAAAGCAAAAGATAAAATTAAGTAGTGAAATTACTATTGAATTTCTAAATTCATTGATAAATTATTAATAAATTTTAAAATTTGTTGATAATTTCAACACTATTTTCTCTTTATAGTTACCTAAGAATTTCAAAATCTATTGACAAATTATATTTATCGATACATTTCAAAATCTATTGATAAACATCACGCGAAGAATTATCACTTTTTTATTTTAAAATTATCTCTTTTAATTATTAACTGATTATCAATATATTTCTTAGTTTATTGATAATTTAATACAAGTAATCTCGCTTTTTCATTTTAAAATCTCTCTTCATTTTTCAGTAGTATATATCTAAATCCATTGATTCTAATTGATAATTTTTATTTATTCTATCATTTTTCTTCTCCTCCATTTTCTTCTCTTTTCTCCGATTATATTTATTTTTTCATTTTTTTCAATTCATTTTTTATTATTTTCTTTTGTTTCTCTTATCATTTTTTTCTTTTATTTCTTGTCCTCTCATTTTCTTTCACTTTTCCCTTATTTTCTTTTTCTTTCTATTATTTTCTTCCGCCTTCTTTCATTTTATTATTTTCTCTATCTCTTTTTATCCATTTTATTTTCTTCTCTCATTTTTATATGTTCCCTGCCTTTTTATTTTATATTATTTTTTTTTATTTTTTTCATTTTCTCTCATTTATTTTTTTTCTCTCATTTTATATCCTTCTCATTTCATTTAATTATAGTTCATTTTTGTAACGAACCGAAAATCGGACCGCTACCGGCGCTAGGATCCGGGTCGACTTAAGGCCGCCGGAACCCGTAACAAGCCTAACATGAAACCTGTAAACCTGTTTAATCCCATACATGATCAACAATCATACATAAAAATTAAAACCTTCCTTTTCATCATACACCATACTCAACCTGTGCATGCACTAAACATAGCATAACTTAAACATTAATTCCTCAGTGGGATCTCATCATTTGCCCTAATGGGCGATACATCAGAAGTTGAGTTGGTAAAACATAAACATCAATAGACATCAAGATCATGTATACAACAAAAGGGATTACAACAGACTATGGTCAAGCACACTTCTAAACCTTAATACCATCATTACATAACATGGCTAAACATAACATTAAATCATTACATAATTTGTCATGTCCACTTTCTATCTATTACAAAACAAGGACTTCTTTACTCTTGCTGACCTTCTGGTCTACCCTGTACCTGCAAGCCTGGGGGTTAAGGGAGAGGGGTGAGCTACAAGAGCCCAGTGAGCAGAATAGTAAAACATTTAAAACATATGATAACATGAAATGCATCACATCACAGCTAATCACATCAAGGATGAATTTGTCACCAATAGTCTCCTACATGGACCAACTGTGCCAGGGGCGTAGAATGAGCCTCACTGGTCTTTCTCTTACATAACATAACATAGCATGGTCCAACTGTGCCAGGGGCGTAGAATGGGCCTCACTGGTCTTTCTCTTACATAGTGCCAGGGGCGTAGAATGGGCCTCACTGGTCTTCCGTACCGTATCATCATCATCATAGCATAGGGGGACTAATGGATCATTCAACATCCATCCACATCATCAAACGTAATATGCAATGCAACATATTCGTGAGTCTAATGCAAAACCCTATTATCTCATGGCATTCATGATGCGTGAATCATGCTAAACTGATTTATTTATTTAAAAGCATAAGAGTTATTCCACTCACCTCTGGCTAGCTCTGACACTGACTGAAGCAGCTGACTCACTACTGGGGTCCTCGGTTCCTCGGGTCCAAACCTACACAGGTGGACTCAAATGAGGGACCAACATACTAGAACATAACTCTAAAAACATCCCCCAAAAACCCCCTAAAACATCTCAAAACATCCATGCAAAACATGCAAGGAAAGGCTGGACAGGGCACTTTCGGCGGCAGGTTCGGCGGCCGAAAGTCCCTTCAGAGCCGAAAGTCAGGCAGGTTCGGCGGCACCTTCGGCGGCCGAAACTCCCAGACAGAGGCGAAACTCATGCATGTTCGGCGGCACTTTCGGCGGCCGAAACTCCCAGACAGAGATGAAAGTCTCCTTTCGGGGGCAAGCTTTGGCAGCCGAAGGCTGCCTCCACAAGAGGGTTCGGCGGCCGAAAGTCCCTTCGGCTGCCGAACCTGGTTTCTCCCAAAGGGCAGAAACTTGGTTCAAACATGCACAAAAGCCTCAAACTCATACCATCATGCATTTAGCTCAACCAAAACATGCACACAAGCTCCTAGGGGTCTCAAACTAACTTAAACCCCAACTACAACACACATACACAAGCATTTGCAAGCCACATTGTTCATGAACATACATATATACCCATAAACATAACTAAAACCTAAACATGCATTCTACCCCCATGAACTTCATAAAACTTGCTTAAAACATACTATAAGCTAGAGATCGACTCTTACCTCTTAAAGATCGAGAGTAGAGGCGACCAAACTTGGGGTTGGGAGAGATTTGAGTTCTTGAACCTCAAAGCTCCAAAACTTTGCTCAAAAGCTCAAATCTTCAAAACAAAGTTAAAACAAGTGAAAAACTTGAAGGATGTAGAGGAAAAGCATCAAAGATCGGTGAGGGGCGGCGGAGAGCTCACCTTGGCCGAAAATGGGGAAAAACTCGCCCGTTTTTTGCTAAGGGACCCTTTTATAGTGGCTGGCCAGGCCACGTTCGGGGGCCGAATGTGCCTCCGCATGCATGCCATGTTCGACGGCCGAACTTGAGGTTCGGCGGCCGAACCTGGACTTCCCTCACTTATGCCTTCGGGGGCCTAAGGCTCACCCGAAACACATGCATGTTCGGCGGCCGAACTTGAGGTTCGGCGGCCGAACCTGAGCTTTCCTCCAAGGTTGTTTTTATTCAAAAACTCATTTCCTTTTTATTCAAAATCATCAAAAACATTAAAACATCTCATGAAAACATGGTTTTACCCTTCTAGAGGTCTCCGACATCCGAGATTCCACCGGATGGTAGGAATTTTGATACCGGAGTCTAGCCGGGTATTACAATTTTAATTCAGTGTAATGTATTTCAAAACATAAAATTAGAAACGTTTTATAATAAAAAATAATTTTTAATCTTACTAAATTCATCTGAAAGATAACAATAAAATTTATTATCTTATTTTTTTAAATCTATCTACTGATTTAGCAACGATTTGAATTTTTAATAATTTTATTAATAAATTAAATATTTTAATTATTTAATTTCTAATTTACCAATCAATTTTAATACCAGTGAATTTCAAATTCATTAGTATATTTAATAATAAATTTAATTTCTATTTGTTTCATGACAAATAATTTATATTTAAAAAATATTTTTCATAAAAACTATTTTAAAAAAATATTTTTTATAAAAAATATTTTCAAAATGAATTAACTTATTTTTTATTATTTAATTTTAATTTAAAAAATAAAATTTATTAAAAGTTTATACGAAAACTTTACTAAATATGTTAAAAGTGCGGAAAAGGAAGTCAATGAGCTTTATGTCAATGATCAAAATTTGTTTACAAATTTATTACAAATGAATTTTTATTAAATTACTTATAAAAAAATCCATGATAATTTGGGTTTTATTTTCTTTTCTTTGCAGAATTTTATTTTCGCAAAAAAATTATTCTTATTCATTCATATCATCTTTGAACAGAAGTAGACAATTGTCTATGCTGATATTGTCTCATTATTGAAAAGAATTGTGTTGTATTTATTTTTTACTAACTTGTGAATGAACTATTAAATTTTCTATAAAATGTACATATAAATAGAAAATTTTTATTTGTTTCCCTCAAATCAAATTTGAGTAGAAATTTTTAATTTTTTTTTATATTTGTATTTTTTTATTGGAAAAAATATTTTATATTTATTTTTTACCTCTTGTGTATGAACTTTTAATTTTTTTTTCGTAAAAAAAATACATATATATATATATTATTTATTTGTGGAATTCGCTTTGTATCGTAATTACGTGTGATTAAAGAAAATATTAATAAAATTAAATGCAGAGATTCCTTAGGGAAGGAGTTATTATTCTTATAAGCCAAAAAATTGCTTAAAGAATGAGAATTGCTGCGGCGGCGCCAATTAACGCCCACAATTTCATGATACAATAGGAATGAGCAATATTCGGTTCAAATTAAAAAAATCGATCAAATTGAACTGATTTAAAAATTTAATTTATTTTTTATATATTTCAGTTCAGTTCGATTTTTAATTTTAAAAATTTTAGTTATTTTGGTTCGGTTCGGTTTTGATCAGAAAAAAATCGAAAAAACCGAACCGAACCGATTAGTGATAATAATATGTTTTTTCAATAATATAGAGAAATTAAATCATATTAAAATTAAAATATTTTAATTAAATTTTAAAATATTAAAAATAAAGTGTAAAAAAATTATTAAAAATTAAAATCGATCAAACCGAACTGAATCGAACCGAATCAGACCGATTCGATTAGGTTTCTGACCAAAATCAGTTCGGTTCGATTTTTATAAACACTAAAATTTCAGTTTTTTATTTATTCGATTCGGTTCGATTTTAAACCGAACCGACCGAATGCTCACCCCTAATCAGCCTCTCAAAATATAATAAAACCATTAATTAATCATTCTCATTTTTTAATTTATAATAACTTACTGTATAATATTTGGTTTTGTTAATAAATTGGTCTTTACTATTGACTTGTTTTCAATTTAATACAATTTCGTCTTTCTAATTATTTTATTAAAATATCTAATAAAACTTAATAATTAGTTTCAAATTAACTTAGGCCAAGATCTGCACAATACATATAATCTAAAACTCGAAATAATTTAATTGTTAACATATTGTATTGTATTAATAAAAAAAATTATTTAAAAATTATTTTACATTATAGTCTATACTTTTATAAAAAAAAATATATATTTATAATAACGCATTTTAAATGAATAATTACTTTTGAAGAGTAGAAAAATAAAATTTATATAATCTAATATAATTACTTTTGACGATACATAATCATAAATATACAATTTTAGTTACAATTTATTTAAAATTATAAATATTCAACAAAATATAACTTTAAAATAAATTTTCATTGGAAACAGTTTTTGTTTTTTAAAAGAATAAATAAATTGGTTGAGATAAAAATTTAAAAAAAATAAAGTATTATACTTATATCTTATAAGTCCTGATATTACATATTTCATGCAGTAATTGAGTCAATTCATGCAGCTCCTTTCAAAAAAAAAGAATTCATGCTTTAGGGATTTGAAATTTTAGGGATTAAAATTATAATTTTATTTATAATATAATTTTTAGAGATCATACAATAAAAACTAGTCCCCAATAGTTACCATATCAGTTATTTGTAATTCCTTTTTTCTTTATTTATTTTGGAGGATACTCAGTAGTTATCATATCAGTTATTTGTAATTCCTTTTTTCTTTATTTGTTTTGGAGGATGAGTTCTCTTGAAACATATTGATTTCTCCTTCTACCTAAGTCATTTTGTTTTTAAAATTTTTTACGAGGTGACTAGTTGGCTACTAACGAGAACTAAGCCCAGCTGGCTACTATAAATAGGGGTGAGTATTTGGTCGTTTAGTTTAAAATTGAACCGAACTGAATAAATTGAAAAGCAAAAGTTTAGTATTTGTGAAAGTTAAACCAATTTTGGACAGAAACTGATTTGAATCTTACCGATCTAATTCAGTTAAATTCGATTTGGTTTGATCGGTTGAATTTTTTAATAGACTTTTTATTTTTACACATTATTTTTAGTATTTTAAAATTTAATTGAAGTATTTCAACTTTAGTTATAATCTAATCTCTCTATATTATCAAAAATAATATATTATTATCATTAATCGGTTCGGTTTTATCAAATTTTTTTGACCAAAACCGAACTGAAAAGAATAAAAAACCTAATCAAATTTCTAAGTTAATTCGATTCGATCGATTTTTTCAATTTAAACCGAATACTGCTTACCTCTAACTGTAGGTCTATTACGTTATTGTGTTGCATCTACACTCCTTATAGATCATCCCTCTATCTATAAATGGTGTGAAGATTATTATAATAATTATATTTGATAGATGGTGTGAAGATTATTATAATAATTATATTAATGCGACTATATAATTACTATTTTATTTATAGAATAAAAGAAGTAGCCTATACGTGAATTCTAATATTTAATTTCTATCCCTGGTGATTCTTGTGAGGTTTATGAATGTATGTTGTATCTTGACTTTGTTATTGTCTTGTGTAATCTTGATTAACAGGATTATTTGTGATTGCAAGTTATCAAGTAATTTTTAAGACTAAGTTGGATTTAATACCATCATAGACATATGTTTTAGGCATTCATCTGTATCCATGTGAAACTTGTTTTGAATGTTCTTAAGCCAAGTCAGTCTTAAGAATCATTCAGTAATATGTGATCACAAACTATTAGTCAAGATTACACAAGCCAATAATGAAGCCAACATTGTAACAGCCCGGAAACCGATACCCCTCTGTAACGGCCCGAACCGCCACCGGCGCTAGGATCCAGATCGGCTTAAGGCCGCCGGGACCCGTAGCAAGCCAAACATACCTCCTATCACCTGGTCAAATCCCATACATGATCAAAACTTTAACATGAAAACTGAAACATATGATGTAAATACCGAGCTCGACCTGTATGCAGCATAACTGAAACATAAAAGGACCCCCCCTACTAGAGCCCTCATCAAAACTCTAGCTGGGTCAACATAACATACATCAAGCTGGGATTACATCCAAAGAACTAGAACCTAACCTGTGCATGCCTCAAACCACAAACATCAGACCTCCTCTAGGGTCCTCATCCATTACATAACGTGGTAAACAACACATGCCACAAGATTAGTTCAAACATAACTCAACATTTAGCATAACATACATCATGTATTAAACAGGGACTAACCAAGTCTCAGGGCCAAGCACAGTACTAATCCAATAAACATAACTCTACTAGCTGTTACATACATTATCTCAATGTACATTACATCAACTTATATTACATGTCCACTCTAAAAGTACTAAGCTGGAACATAAACATAAACTATTACATAAAACACACGTCACTCTATCTTTACCCTGATGACTTCTGAGCTCTGACTTAAACCTGCAACACTGGGGTTAGGGGAGAGGGGTGAGCTAAAAAGCCCAGTGAGTAGAAACATAGAAAACAGTTCATTAATTACATGCTTTCATGAAATGCATCATAACACAGAGAAATCACATAATCTTGTCCGCCTCGGGGCTTATGCAATATTTATTCCCCACGGACCCTGGTTTCTGAGAGTCTGTCTTTTTGCATGCATCTTTCCTCTCAGAGGATGGACATGACATCAAAAATCCCTCTGTCGGTGCCCGGCTCCCCCATAGGAGCTCACAAAGGCCTGTAACATACATGACATGGTGTCTGGTCCACAGAGAGCTCACATGGACTTTCCTACATGTACTTGTCCGGCTCTCAAAGGACTAAGACAAGACTCGTGACAGATATGGGCTATTGAAGTCGCCTCGGTCCACCCTTCCTCCATCAACATCAAATAATGCAATGCGTCATATTCGTGAAACTAGTGCAATCAACCTACTACATATAATCATGATGCATGAACATGCTTTAGGCATTAGATTTTGTGCATAAAAGATTAAGTTTAGTTCTACTCACCTCCTAGCAGACGCTGACTGACTCTGCAACTGCTAACACTGATGGCCTCCTCGGTCTCTCGGGTCCGATCCTACACAGGTGGACTCGAATGAGGTGCCAAACACATTCTAACAACTCATAAACAACTCCCCAAAAACCCCTCTAAACATCACTTAAACATGCATGGAAAACGCCCAAGAAACGGCTGGACAGGGCACTTTCGGCGGCACCTTCGGCGGCCGAAAGTCCCTTCCAGAGACGAAACTCGGGTAGGTTCGGCGGCAGGTTCGGCGGCCGAAACCCTAGGACAGAAACGAAAGTCCCTCCTTCGGGGGCACATTCGGCAGCCTAAAGACTGCCTCCCATGCAGGTTCGGCGGCCGAAACTCCTTTCGGCGGCCGAACCTGGTCCCCTCTGGACGACAGGTCCGATTCTGCCAAGCCAAAAACCAAACTCAAATATACCCAAATCCTCACATACTCTCTCCCAAATCATGCATACTCACTCCCACAAGCATAAAGGAGCATAAACTAACATAAACTCCTCAACACAAACATCACATAACATACATTGGGTATAAAACCCACATAAACCTAAACATGCATATCTACCCATACTCAACCATCAGAAACTTCATAAAACTTCATGAAAACACTAGGGAAGCAAGGATCTACACTTACCTCTTGAAGATCGAGGGTGGTGTGACCCCTAACTCGGAGGTGTGGAGAATCCAAGCTCCAAAAGCTCCAAGCTCCCAAAACTCCTTTTAAGCTTTAAATCTTCAAACACAAGGGTAGAAATCATGAAAAACTTGAGAGATGGGTAGAGAAAACACGAAAACGACCAAAGGAAGGCATAAACTCACCTGAGCTCGAGAATGGGAGAAAACTCACCCATTTCCGATCTGAGGGCCCTTTATAGGTGGCCTGGTCGAAGACCTTCGGCAGCCTAATGTGCCCCCTAAACTCATGCATGTTCGGCGGCCGAACTTGACTTTCGGCGGCCGAACCTTGGCTCGTTTAAACAAGACTTTCGGAGGCCAAAGGCACTCCCGAAGTCTTTCCATGTTCGGCGGCCGAACTTCACTTTTGGCGGCCGAACCTGGCAAACGCCTCCTTGGTCTTTTTCTTTTCAAAACTCATTTCTTTTTCATTTAAAACCATGAAATCAGTAAAGACATTTGAGAAAACACATTTTACCCCTTCTAGAGAGATCCAACACCCTAGATTCCGCCGGAAGGCAGGAATCCCGATGCCGGATTCTAGCCGGGTATTACAAACATGTAGCATATATTTATAAGCCTCACAAGAATCATGAGGGATAAGAATTGAATACGAACAATCTACTTCTTTTATTCTAAAGGTAAAATAATAATTATATAGTCGCATCAATATAATCGCTACAATAATCCTCACATCACTTATAGATAAGAGGGAAGGTCTATAATTTCAAAATTTATTACTAAATTTATTATTTAGTAATGTATTTCATAATCCACTATTGAATTGTACAAAATAAAATTATTTGCAATTTAATAACAGATTTTGAAATTCATAACTAAATTAGTAACAAGTTATATTCGTTATTAAATTTTGGGAAAAAATGTTGCCTTTTCATTTCTGGAATTCTACATTTTTCTTTTTAAATCCATTAATAAATCTATTACTAACTCAAAGATTAATAATATAATTTAGTTTATTTTTTTCTTTTAAATAATACGGATTAACCATCACTCATTCATGGAGCTCAATGGAGCATGGAAAATCCATTGGCACTTCCTAGTAGACCTATCACAAGGAGCCATGCAAAGAAGTTTGGGCAGCCATGTGCTTATTCATTCAAGAACAAGTCACACAAAAGTTTAATGAACTTGCTTCCAATAAGTACTATGTGGAGTTTGAAGGTCCACCTAAGCTATTGATCAAGTATAAATTAGGCACATTTTTCCTATTAGTATTGATAATAAATTATGTATTTTCTAATTAATTTTGTGATTTTAACCATACTTTGCAGAAAATAATGAAAAATGAAGATTTCGTTAAAAATAGCTTAAAAAGGATGAAGATTAATTTGACAAGAGCAATTTGAGCAAATCACCCACAGATTGACCAAAAGGATTGCAAAAACTGGAAGCATGAAGCTAATTTGCAAAAACAATTTGGTGTAATAACTAAGGAATTGTATGATCTAGCAACATCTCCATGCGTTTGGGTAGCTAGGATTGAATCTCTCTATTTCTTCATGCAATTGACAATTGTTTTGATGCCTAAGGCCCAAGGACGTTACTTGGCAATTTGTTAATTAGTAATTGATTAGAGGACATTCCCTAATTGATTTAATCATAAGGAGAGACATGGTGGTGAGAAGCGTTTTCCATCTCCATAACTAATCTATTGAATCAGTCAAGAGAACATAAGTTTCAATGATCAATCCAAACAACCAAAGTGGATCCATTTCTTCAACTAGACCTTTCTCATATTGAATTTCTCTTTTATTTTAATTACTTGCTCATTTAATTGCTTTCAGTAGTTTGCTAATCAAACCAATCTCAAAACTCCCCCTTTTTACTTTTATTGCACTTTACTTTTGTTCCGCTTTCAGTTACTTGCTTTCAGTTACTCATTCAGTTGAATCTCTTGGTCTTGTTGAGAAAAATAGATAAGTTTTCAATTTTCTGTGGATTCGATCTTTTACCACTATCTGCAGTTGTAAAATTGTTGATAACTGGAAAGGTTATTTTTGACCGGTTTCGACAACCGCGAGTCACACACTATCTCTACAATAATACAGTTTATACTAATAGACTATAATTATTAAAATTATATATATACTTATAATTTAACTCATTTCGCCTTCAAAATAAATAAGAACAAAAACTTTAAACTAAATAAGGGCAGACACATAATTAAACATAAAGTGGTTAAAATTTAAATAATGCAATTATAATTCATAAAATTTATAAATCACACTTTTATTAAATAATAATTAACATTAGTCTTTTGTAAATTATATATATTGTCGATTTAAATGAACTATGATTCTCAAAAGAATTTAAATGAACTAGAAATCCATAAATTATAATAACATTTATTTTAGTATTTTTTCAGTTGTGGCTTAGGAGATAATTTTTTTTTTAAATTTAAATGTAGTAATGGTAAGCTCAATCTTATGTGAGAATTAGCTTAACAGCCACTAAATTAAATATTTGTATATTAATTTATTCATTCATTATTTATATTTTAATTTAATTTTTCATAAATAATGATATAAATATCTTATATTGTTAAATTTGTTCTCCTATCAAAAGGTTAACATATATTAGAGCAACTCTTTAATTTAGGATTTTGGAGCCAAAGTGCTATAAAAAAAACTAAGTTTAAGTTTAAAAAGTACTAAGTGTTCTTAGATTTTCTTAATTAATTAATATTTTAAATAATATAATAATAATAATTTAAATAGACATAAATTATAATAATTTTATATTCAATTTTTTAAATTAAAAAAATCCTATTTGAAAAGAAAAAAAATTGAGAGAGTGGTTCAGAGATTCTAATCTAGGTTCACAATTAATTTATCAACCTTAAATTTCAATATATTATAAACATCATTCGATTTTTCATTTCAATTTCATCTACCATTCGATTGATTCGATTTTAAATCAAACTAAATCAAGAGTTTGTGAAAATTAAATCAAATTAATTTTAATTAAAAATTAATTTAAATCAAATCCCTTTAATTCAATTTGATAATTACTTTTAATAAAATTAAAATTAAATTAAAATAATTAAAATTTTTAAAATTAAATTAAAATAATTAAAATTTTTAAAATTAAAAATTAAAATATACCGAAAAAATAAAAAATTAAATATATAGAGATGCAGTACAAAAAAAAAGCCTTGATTTTATTGTGAACGTGGCAGTCATAAAGTACTCTAATTTTTCTTCAACATCTCACCCAAAACAAAGCCACCATCCTCCACAACCTCATAGGATAGTACACAGAGCAAGATAGTTGAAATAATTGGTAGAGATTAAAGGTACAAAAGTCTACCACCTTGAGCTGCCTTTGCCCTTGTTGGCCCCATACAAGCGGAAGAGGCTGAAAGCAGAGATGCATGAAAGAACCACCATGCTCAGACTAACCAAAAATGCACTTGCTATTCCCTCCCCAACTTGGTTACAGAATTTTCCATACATATTGCATATCTTCATCCATTGTAGCTCTGGTTCTCCCAATTTCGCAAATGCTGCAGACTGTGCAGCAGCTGCAACAGCAGCTACTGTCAGATAAGCCATCACCTGCATAAGTGGGTTATTGTGTAAGAATCAAGTATCCTGCATCAGTTAGGCATGTGGGTAACATGACCCTTGTAAATAGGGGGATACTTCTCTTCCATTGAGCTACTGTTCGAGAGTGGGTTAGCCTCTATTTTCACACTTTCTTATCATAATGTATGAAACAGAAAAAATTTTATTTTCACTGGTTTTCTTCTTTTGTATTTCTCTTTTCACCTTTCTCGTTTTATTTTCTCGACTTATCATCTTTTTCCTCTCGCATAGAATTGTACGTAAATAAACAAACAATTATTTAAACTTTCTAATTTTAATTGTAATTTATTTGAAATCGCTGCAAAATAGTTCCAAAAGGAATACAAAGAATTATTAATGATCATGACCAAACATCATAGCTTTCCCACCAAAGGAAAATTATATGCTCACCGCTATTTCATATAGGATTTTAAAATTAAAAAATTAATTAAAAAATTTTTTTATAGTAGAAGAATTAATTAGTCATTTAAAAAAAATTAGTGTAATAAATGTTGAAAAATGACTAAAATATAGTCAGCAAAAATGACAAAATTAGTGTTGACACGTACACCTAAAAAGTACTTAGTAGTTGGCCAGTTACTGACACAACTTAATAGTGACTAAAGCAGTCAATGGGAATGACACAGGCTTCAGGCATTAATGATACTGGTCAGGTTGGCACCGATCACCCGTTCTCCTAATCTACAAACAGCTCCCTCCAAAGAAGCGCAAGACCACAAGGATTTATTTAATTTTAAACTATTAAAAACCTGAAGTCAAGTGCTCAAATTGCCTACCGCAGTGGCAAGGCTTGTATGCAAGTTCCCTGATCTCCAGAGAAGAAAAAGAAGCAAAAGAAGAAGCACATGGAGGAGATCAAGTGGTCAATACCTGATCTCCAGAGAAGATTGCCCATGCTAAGAGCTTGCTGAAGAGCACACTTCCTCTAACCATACCCACAACACAACGCACTCCTTGAAGCAAGGAATAGGCAGCAGCTATCCCATTTGCTATCACCAAAAAGCTGAAAAAAACCATATACCCAAACTTAAGAAAATCAACTAACATAGTTTACTAAAATATGAATACTGGAACCAGTAATTTGAAGTTGATGATCATACACAAGAGCCTTCATGTCGGTGAATCTAGCTTTCTTTTGAATTGAAAATATTTCTTTAACCTGAGTATCTGTTCCAACAAGAACAGCAGCAAGGATTCCTAAGCCACATATCAAACACCTTAAAATCAGCTCTGCAAGCCTCACCCTCCTATCAATAACCTTCAAATTGGTACCGTGATACACAGGCACATTCCCAGGACTAACACCAACACCCAAATAACTCATCTTTGATCACGCCCAAAATTAACCAAAGCTTGAAAAAAGAGGGCAACACCCCAAAAGCGACAAAAAATCTCAAAGACTAGAACCCACGAAGCCTCACGCCTACATAACCGCAAGCCACCAGACCACTTAAATAGGCGACCCACAAAAGTGTTGCATTTTCGCTTTATTGGGCATTTTGGGGTTTTCAGTTTTTGGTGTTAGTTTTGCAATTATGAAATGATGGAAAAATATTTAATTTTTATTAATAATTTTATATTCACGTCAATAATTTTTTAGTAAATATTGGTGGAAGATTGATAGGCTGCTATGAGACGGTCAAAAGCATGACCCGTGTAGAACACCACAAGGCATATTAAATGCAAGTCTGATCTTGCATTAAAGCCCATTGGGGACGAGGGAAAAGGGGGACGCTCGCTGGTCCAGTGTTGTTTAGATTTAGAGCTCGTTCTTGTTTGTCTGGAAGATGCAACAGTTGCTTGCCCCAAGGCAAGGCTCGGATAAGGTGAGGCCATTTGAGGTCTTGTCTACGGAAAAATTGAATGAAGGAGGTGGTGCTAGATTGTTTTGACTGCGATTCTTTTTTCTAATTATTTATCCAACACCAATAACATAAATTTTTCTTGAAATTTTAAATGTAATTAATTGAGGTTATTTTGTTTTTTTAAGTAATATATATTTACATCTTTAATTTTATTAGAAAAATATTATAATTAGGGGTGATCATTCCGTTGGTTCGGTTTAAAATCAAACCGAATCGAATAAATTATAAATTGAAATTTTAGTGTTTATAAAAATCAAACCGAATTGATTTTGGTAAAAAATCTAATCGAACTGAACCGATCTGATTCGGTTCGATTCGATTCGATTTGATCGATTTTGATTTTTAATAATTTTTTTATTTTTTACACTTTATTTTTAATATTTTAAAATTTAATTAAAATATTTTAATTTTAATATGATTTAATTTCTCTATATTATTGAAAAAACGTATTATTATCGCTAATCGGTTCGGTTCAGTTTTTTTGATTTTTTTCTGATCAAAATCAAAGCAAACCGAAATAATCGAAATTTTTGAAATTAAAAACTAAACCGAACCGAAATATATAAAAAACTTAATCAAATTTTTAAATCGATTCGATTCGATCAATTTTTTCGATTTGAACTGAATACTGCTCGCCCCTCAATTTTAATAGTATTCGTAACATATGTAAACTAATTAAAATTGAAATTAAGATGGCCTCGAATCTCAATCAGCAAGTAGCGTGAAATTTGTATAATATTTTTAAATTAATTTTAATTAAAAAGAAATTCACCTGAGCATAGAAAAAATATAATGAGTTTTAATTTTAAATTTTTATACATTATTCAATTGTTATTATTAGACTCTTAACTATTAATATTGAAATTAGATAATAATTTAAGCTTTATAGATATATATCAATAAAATTATAGTTCATACCACACTATATTAAGATTGTCACTTTTGAATAATTTAAATGTGTCATTAAAGTTTCAAGTATCACAACATTTTTTAAATAAAGTTCAGTAATATAATTATGTATTTACCTTTTGTTTTTTCATTAATTTCAAATTATACATCATAATGAGTGATCACATATCCTATTTATATGCATTAAAAATAATTTTATTAATTATGATAATAATTTGAGCATATTAGAAAAAGAGAATGTAAAATTTATTAGTTTAATTATATTAATTACATTTTCTTAATTATATAAAAATTATTATTAATTTTTCCACAATTTGGTTTAGCTATTATTTTTATATTGATGTTGCAGAAACGAAATTGTATCGCAGTTGACTAATCAGTAAGAAAAATTCCATCGATTAAATCAATAAACTTGGTCTTTGCGATTATTAGTTTTTATATCGTAAGAAGATGGAGTTAATTATCGCATTTCCTAATAATTCGGTGGGATCACCGGCTAATTGATAGAGGATCCCATAATTATAAGTGTAATGGGGATTTGCTGAATTGTATCTATTAACAGTAACTTTATGTGAAAACTCGACCTATTCAGGAGAGTGCGAGTCTTGATGAAGAAGTAGGTGCCAAAGTGCCATGGTGTCTAGATCTTCCTTTTCACGAGTGGGACCGAGTATCGGCTTATCAAACCCTTGCAACGTGGCCCTGTCTTATAGTAACAGCTCATGGCTTACTTTGGGCGATTGTCATGTTACATTAAAGGTCCGCTGCTGGTCTTTGATTCTTCAAATTCGAAGGTGACAATTGTCTTCACAATTTTGGACACGTGGCATATCTATATTAGCTTTCCACACTTGCATTGCTTTACCTGCCCCTAATCATAAGTGATGATTATCTTGTTCTTTAACTCACATGCAAAACCTGCCATCGAAACTATCATATAAAGACTCTTCTTCTCCTCGAAAAACCACTTCTGCTTACAACTGACTTTTATGCTTTTAAAAAAAACTCGACCACTCCTTTTTTCTATTTACAGACTCCTTTACTTAAGGTAACTCATGTTCGCTTTTTTCTCTCATAGTAATGAATAGAAACACTTCTTTCTCTTCCTCTGAAGGAAGTTCTATCTCAAGCTCCTCCTCCGACGATCCCATTCGTGCTCCGGCTCCCATCATTCCGCTAAAGGCAGTCCATGAAATTGAAGGTAGCCTAAATAGCGGCATCCCTTCCATATTAACTGAGAAAGACATAGGATGCCTTCATGACAAATATCATATCTCTTGAGATATCTTTCGTGCCTTCGCTCCATCTCCGAGCATTCACATAAATAACCAAATCCCTGCGGAGGATATCATCATGGTGTATGAAGAGCAACTGAAGGCGGATTTTCGGTTTCCCATGGACCCATTTTTTATTGAGTTCCTTCGATTCCATAAGCTTTTAGTTGCCTAACTACACTCTAACAGTTGGAGGATCTTGGTGGCCTTTTGATTCATTTGTTTTAATAACAACATCGAGCCAAGTGTTGCTCTATTCTCCCAATTGTACCAGCTAGGAACCCAAAAGAACGAAGAGTTCTAGTACTTTAGTGGGAGAAAACGTCAAACTCTTTTCGACTGGATACCCTCATCCCTCAAACGCTAGAAAAATAAGTTTTTCATCCTACATCACTAAGCATCCGGGGGTTTTGGGTGGCTCCAAACTGACTGGAACATATATGTGGAGCTTCAAAAGGATGGAGTCTAGCCACAATGGGATGAGGAGGAGTTTTTAGACTTCCTCCAAAGGATGGCCTCAACACAGAGGATTGATATCATTGTCGCGACGAGAAATGCCCTTATGTCTTGGCAATGCTCTACTCAGGTTGACCAGGCTTGGGCTTCTCACTCGCCCAGCCTTTCGAACATTCGGGAAAGCACATCACATGCTAGTATGCAGGATATTTTTCTTTTTGACCCCTTTATTTTTGAAAATAACTGCCTTAATTTTTATTTTATGCAGAGGTCAGATTGAGGAACAAGTTTTTCGAGGTAGCACGCACCGCTCGTAAGGGCAAAGTAGTTGTTGAAATGACCGGTCCACCTCTTAAACGGGCTCATCTTACTGAGGAGATTAACATGCTTCCTCCTCCTCCATCCCCTCCTGTAATAGAAGAATCGACCCCTATTCAGCTCGAATCTTCTACAAGGGGCGACTCTGCAACAATTCTTGTCTCTGTTGAGCTGTCAACCAAGAATGCTAGTGTCAAATCCCTATGGCCTCATAACATCCAACACCTAGTATTGGCGCTGACTCAGATGACCTCTCTTATTAAGGAACCCCACCTGTCAGTCCTCATAGCCAAGAATGCTTTGAGGCCTAGGGACTATCATTGCCTGAACGCAGTTGAGCTGGACGACCTCTTCAACAACATCAAGGACTCTACCATGAAGAGTGCTCTCTATTCATATATGGCTAAGGAGCGGAATAAGGCTCTGAGGTGAGAATTTGGGGCCCAAGAGATAGACAAAGGTCTCTTGCAAGAGGAATGCTCGAGGATGAAGGCGCGGGTTAAGGAAGTGGAGGGTACGATGAAGGGGACATTGGAGTCTGTTGACAAACTCCAAGTAGACCTGGATGAGGCTAATAATTTAAAATTGGCCTCTGAGAATTGGGCTAAAACTACTGAGGACCAAGTGGCTACTCTCAGATGCAAAGTCCAGGAGTTCCAATCTCAAGTTGAGGAGAACCGAGCCACCTCTACTAGGATCGCTGAATTAGAAGTAGAACTTCAAGAGATAGTGGCCCGGGGAGGGGAGATGTTCATCGAGGGCCAAGATTCGGTCAAGGAGTTATTGAAGCGGTTTCCTTCTGAGGACTTTGCTTAGATAGATGACATATTCCCAGAGAAGGAGGGCGAGGATGAGCGAGAGGAAGAGAGGATTGAAGACATTGACCAAGTCTCTGCAGAAAATGTAATAGATGTAGAGAATGTAAATGTAACAGAGACTCAAGAGGAGGAAATTGAAGATATTCCTCCTCCCATGTAATCTTTTATAATGTAATAAAAGCATCTCCTCTCGTGTCTTGCTACTATTTTTTACCAAGTACTTGTATGATTGGTACTCAACCATAACATAAGTCCAACCAAAAAAGACTTTAAACAATCTCTAAAAAATTGCTAAGGAGAGATAATATCCGGCTAAAAAGAACTTGGTAATCATTGCCTTCGCCAAAAAATGACTAAAACAGGCTTTCGCAAATAGACAGAACACCTGGTCATTGGCCTAACTGGTGGTCATAAAATGAGTGACTTGGGAAATTAACACCTGGACATGTAGCCTGGCGGACACCTGCCTTGTGGACTGGGCATGTGCCTGGGAGAAATTTATAAGTGGGGAAAATATCTGGTCATGTGGTCTGGCAAATACCCGCCTTGTGGCGATTTTTGGTAGAAACTCACCTTTATCTTTTGGGACTAATGCCTGAAAAGTCACCTAACGGTTACCGACCTTGTGTTGATTTTGACAGAAAACTTGCCTTTGTCTTTTGGGATTGAAGCCCAAAGACTAGCCTAGCGATTACTTGCCTTGTGGCACTTTTCGGTAGAAAAACTTTACTTTTGTTAACAGGGCTAATCACTCGGTCGTGTGGCCTGGAAGATACCCACCTTGTGGCCTGACAGATATTCGCCTTATGGCCTGGGCATAAAATGCCTTGAAAACTTTTTTTATGAAACGGGACTAACAACTTGTTGCTCGGCCTAGCGGATACCCGTTTTGTGGTCTGGGAATAAAATACCTTGGAAACTTTTTTTGAAATAAGACTAACACCCGGATTACAGCCTGACAGATACCTGATCAGTCTAAATTTAGACCATTTTATTATTATGTTATTAATGTTAATTTACACTTTTTCTGTTCAGTTTTGTGATTTTGATCTTATTTTGCAGAAGATGGTGTAAAGAGGTAATTTGCAAAAAATGCCCTTAAAACTGCCTAAAATGGAACAAAAGAGAGCAAGCATACCAAGTTGCAACTGAAGATGAGATAAACAAGGAAAGTAACTTGAAATTCAAATTTTAAATCTTCAAGAGCATTCAAAATTCGAAATTCAAGATTCAGCTTATAAGGAAAGTGCCAAATAAGGAAAGTGGCAAATAAGGAAAGTGCAGTCAGCAGAGCATTTTGAAATTCAAATCTTCAAGAATCTCTTTCCTTATTGAGGAAGCCAAATCTCAAGAAGATGCACATTCAAAATTTGAAATTCAAAATTCAGCTTGTCAAGAAAGTCAAAGAAGACATACTTGCCCCCCAAGTCTTGCACATTCAAAATTCAAAATTCAAAAAGAGGCTCCACCTCACTAATGTACACTTGGGCAGCAAGGGCAGCAACTTGGGCAGCAACGAAGACCAACTTGGGCAGCAAGGAGACCTAGGGCAACACTTTCAACTATAAAAAGACACATAAGGAGTCTCCCCATGCTTTTTCTACACCCCTTGGACGCATATACGGGATTACAAGTGGCCACATCTCTTCTTCATCTCTTTCTTTATTCTTTATTTTGTTTCAGCCATGAGTGGCTGAAACCTTTAATTCTAGTTGAAGATTAGGTAAAACTTTGGTTGTTTTATGGATTGGGAGTCTTGATCATACATTGTTCATCTTTTGGTTATTCAATATTTATGCAATTTCATACTTGATTTCATTATTGCTTTGTTGTTTAGATCTATGTTGATTCTTGATTGCAAACTAATAATTTGTTAGTTTGAGTAGTTTAAGTTCGTAATTGCTTGGATTATTCAAACATAAGAACACTTGGTGTAAAAACTAAGGAGATTGCATAATCTAGCAATATCACCATGCATTTGAGTAGCTAGAATTAGGTCTCTCTATCTCTTAATGCAATTGACAGTTGTTTTGATGCCAAAGGCCCAAGGACGCTCCTTAGCAACTTGTTGATTAGTGATTAATTAGAGGACATTCCCTAATTGATTTATGCCTAAGGAGAGATATGGTGGTGAGAAGCGTCTTCCATCTCCATAACTAATTTATTGAATCAAACAAAGGAACCTAAGTGTCAATGATCAATCCCAACAACTGAAGTGGATCCAATTCTTCAACTAGAGCTTTCTTATTATTGATTTCTCTTTACTTTTATTATTCGCTTACTATATTGCTTTCTTTATTAGTTTAACTAAATCAATCTCAAGATCCCCTTTTACTTTTATTGTCAGTTTATTTCGCTTTCAGTTTATTCGCTTTCAGTTTATTTTCTTGGTCTTGATAAGAAAGATAGGTAAGTATCAATTCCTTGTGGATTCGATCCTTTCACCACTATTTGCAGTTGTAAAATTTTTGATAACTGAAAAAGTTATTTTTGACCGGATTCGACAACCTCGAGTCAAAAATTGACGCCGTTGCCGGGGAATTGATTTAACTTATTTTTTTTCTTTCATGACCAGATCTGAACTCAAGAAACTGATTCATGGATGAGGTAAGTACATCTATTCTCACTGCTCAGATTTCTGAACTAACCTTTGTTATGAAATGTTTTGTCATAGGTCGAGCTCAATAAGTCCAATAACTTCAACGAATCAGACCATGTGGGATTTGCGTATATGTAGGACACCCAACTGATCAATGTCCTACACTTTATGAGGATGACCAACAAGTACATGCATTTGGAGGATTCTATGGACAGCCAAGACATGATCCCTACCTTAACGCATACAGTCCAGGTTGGGAAGACCATCCGAACTACGACTATGCTAGGGAAAATAACTACCAAAATTATCAAGGAAATCAAACCCAACCAGCACCTCCAAGTTCCAATACTAGTCTTGATGAGGTAGTGAAGACTTTGCAAAGTCTCCAACAGCAGATGGATCGAATGGCCACCTCATTAAGTGCACTCATGTTAAAAAGTGAGGAAGAGCTTCAAGATGTCAAGGCTGATGATGAAAGTTCGTAAGTACAAGAACATGCTGCTGAAGAAAAACAGCCAGAAAACTATTTGTCCAAACAAACTGGTCAAACAGAACCTATTGATAGTTTAGATATCATTGATTGTTTCAGTCCAGATATTTTTTATATAAATCAAGATGATATGCTAAACAATGATTTTTGCAGAGAGGCTAGCCAAAAAGATGAAGAAAACCAAAAAGAGCCAAAACTGAAAGCAAAAATCAGCTGCATCCAACAAATGGACTGTAGTCTTGCGCAGAAAGAGGGAAGTCCGGTCGCACATCTTCAGCTTGGATCGCAGATCACTCCCTCCAGCCTTCCAATGTAGACAGGTCTTGCGTAGAAGGAGGAAGCCGAATCCGGTTCAGCCAGCTAGCCAACGCAAACAGCCTATGCGCACAAGAAACAAGTAGAAGTCCAATCGCCCAAACCAAAGGAGCATGCGGATCAATGCCTGCCCAAACCACTGAATAAAGTAGAATTTGTTTTGCCCAAATTCAGTACCAAATTGCAGCCACCTATGGAGAAATATGAATTGAAGTTCGAAGTGCTCAAAAATGCAAACATAAGGGCTAGAGGCACACCTCACTTGAAAGAGGAGAAGCTAATCATGTTACTTCATGAGTACATGAAAGAAATAGGATGGGTTATGACTAAATCAAAAGGCGTGCTACACTTTTTACTTAATTCAGTTGAGACCCTTTTTCCTCCCCCAATTACTTGAGTCTTGATCAAATAGAGAAGGTCCAGCCCGTGACCTTAAACAAGGGCGCACCACTCACAACCACACCAGGGGAATACTCAGTTTCCTTTGAACTTTAATTTTTCCTATACATTGAGGATAATGCATGAATTAGGTGTGGGGGTGCATATCTCTGAATTTTTATTTTTAGTCCATTTTTGCCTTCAATTTTAGTTTAAATAGCCACAGTTTGAATTTTTTTCAATTTTGTTATTTTTGCTTTCATTGCACACACATTTAGCCACAGTTTTTTTCTTTTTTGTGTTTTGATTTGATTTACTCAAACTCATAGACTACGTTGGATGAGCTTTCTTTCCATGACTCCATTGATGTGATGACTCTTTAAACCTATGTTGAATCAATTGTAGTGAATTGTATTCATTTTTGGAAATTTCCTTTTGAATTGAATCTTTGAGCTTGCCATGGTGAAAAATATATATTGCTCATTAGAGAGAATGAATTGAAAGATGTGTGAATGAACTTAACATGACTTGTTTTAGCAATTGGTGATGGTTTGCCCAAATCCATTGAGATAGGAAATTCGATAAAGGCAAAGATTTCATGAGCACAAATTGAAAACTGTTCCAATGGTCAAAAGACTATGAACAGAGCTAGTAGCCACTTGAACAGGTGACCAACTGAAAATATATAGCTTCACATCAAAAGGTTGGTGACTTTTTCAAGCAAGATTTAAGTGCAAAAGGCCGAATAGAGTACTTCAATGTAAGGGAAAATCACTTTGAAAGCTAGAAAGAGTCTTAATTGAACAAATAATATGTGCATGTGTAATCTCTCTCTTGAGAAAAATAAATACTAGCCATGGTAAGTGAAGGGAGACAAGGAAAGAAGGTGAGTAACCTTGGTGCATACATTCTTCACTACAATGTTTCAAAATAGGGATCTAGAGTAAGAGCTTAAGTGGAAATAAAGGATCAAGTAGTAAAGAGAGCTTGTTTGACTAAGTTTATTTGCTTGAGGACAAGCAAAAGGCTAAGTGGGGGGTATTTGATCAGTCTAAATTTAGACCATTTTATTATTATGTAATTAATGTTAATTTACACTTTTTCTGCCTAATTTTGTGATTTTGATCTTATTTTGCAGAAAATGGTGTAAAGAGGTAATTTGCAAAAAATGCCCTTAAAACTGCCTAAAATAGAACAAAGAAGAGCAAGTATGCCAAGTTGCAACTGAAGAAGAGATAAACAAGGAAAGTAATTTGAAATTCAAATTTCAAATCTCCAAGAGCATTCAAAATTCAAAATTCAAGATTCAGCTTATTAAGGAAAGTGCTAAATAAGGAAAGTGGCAAATAAGGAAAGTGCAATAAATAGAGCAATTTGAAATTTAAATATTCAAGAATCCCTTTCCTTATTGAGGAAGCCAAATCTCAAGAAGATGCACATTCAAAATTTGAAATTCAAAATTCAAAATTCAAAAATTCAAAAATTCAAAAAGAGGTTTCACCTCACTAATGTACACTTGGGCAGCAAGGGCAGCAACTTGGGCAGCAAGGAATACCAACTTGGGCAGCAAGGAATACCAACTTGGACAGCAAGGAGACCTAAGGCAACACTTTCAGCTATAAAAAGACACATAAAGGAGCCTCCCCATGCTTTTTCTACACCCCCTTGGACACACATATGGGATTACAAGTGGCCACATCTCTTCTTCATCTCTTTCTTTATTTTTAGTTTTGTTTCAGCCATGAGTGGCTGAAACCTTTAATTCTGGTTGAAGATTAGGTGAAACTTTGGTTGTTTTATGGATTGGGAGACTTGATCATACATTGTTCATCTTTTGGTTATTCAATATTTATGCAATTTCATAATTGATTCCATTATTGCTTTGTTGTTTAGATCTACGTTGATTCTTGATTGCAAAATAATAATTTGTTAGTTTGAGTAGTTTAAGTCCGTAATTGCTTGGATTATTCAAACATAAGAACACTTGGTGTAAAAACTAAGGAGATTACATAATCTAGCAATATCACCATGCATTTGGGTAGCTAGAATTATGTCTCTCTATCTCTTAATGCAATTGACAGTTGTTTTGATGCCAAAGGCCCAAGGACGTTCCTTAACAACTTATTGATTAGTGATTAATTAGAGGACATTTCCTAATTGATTTATGCCTAAGGAGCGATATGGTGGTGAGAAGCGTCTTCCATCTCCATAACTAATTTATTGAATCAAACAAAGGAACCTAAGTGTCAATGATCAATCCCAACAATTGAAGTGGATCCAATTCTTCAACTAGAGCTTTCTTATTATTGATTTCTCTTTACTTTTATTATTCGCTTATTATATTGCTTTCTTTATTAGTTTAACTGAATCAATCTCAAGACCCCCCTTTTACTTTTATTGTCAGTTTATTTCGCTTTCAGTTTATTTTCTTGGTCTTGATAAGAAAGATAGGTAAGTATCAATTCCCTGTGGATTTGATCCTTTCACCACTATCTGCAGTTGTAAAATTGTTGATAACTGAAAAGATTATTTTTGACCGGTTTCGACAACCGCGAGTCAATACCCACCTTGTTACCTAGCATAAGATGCCTTGTTTAGTGGGACAAACACCCAGGTTATGGCCTGGAGGAACCCGCTTTGTGGTCAAGCATAAGATGTCTTGTTTAGCGGGACTAACACCCGGGTTATAGTCTGGCAGAATCCGCCTTGTGGCCTGGCATAAGATGCCTTGTTTAACAGGACTAACACTCGGATTATGGCTTGGTAGAACCTGTCTTGTGGCCTAGCATAAGATGCCTTGTTTAACGGGACTAACACCTGAATTATGGCCTGACATAAGATGCTTTATTTAGCGAGACTAACATCTAGATTATGGCCTGGCAGAATCCGCCTTGTGGCCTTTAATGAATGCTCTTTAATCCTTTTGAAGAATGCAACCTCATCGTTCCTTGTCATTTACTAACACAACACATGAAAAATACATCATTAACTGTTATTAATAAAACTTTCTCAGATTACAGATATTTCATGAGTGGGGAACAACTTGGCTATCTAAGTTGTCCAGCTTATAATACCCTGGATGAATAACCTTCGAGACTCTAAATGGTCCTTTCTAATTTTTATCCAACTTACCAAACCTGACATTACCTCCTGTTACATCTGTTCTTTTAAGTCTCCTACATTAAAGACATGTGACCTGACTCTATTGTTGAAAATTGTGGACATCCTTTCTAATTCGTTTATTTTCTTACCATCGTTGGGTCCTCCTACAATTATATGTATAACTCCTATAGGTTCACGGTCAAGGGTAGTTTTAGGAGTTGTTACTTCGGATTTGGGCCTCCTCTCTTCTAGCAAACTTTTGAAGTGTGCCATCCTTTGTTAACCTCCTGATCTCATCTTTCAACTGCTGGCACTCCTCCATTGTATGTCCGTGGTCTTTGTGAAAATGACAGTACTTGGTCCTATATTACCTTTCGGCTCTCTCAAGGTTAAGCTTAGGTGACTACCTATTCTTCTTGTCGTTTTTCCTGATCCACATTAGAATACGTGTTCGTGAATCATGCAATAGAGTATAATTCTTATACTTACTTTGGTCATCCCTTCCTCAGGAGACTGGATAACTTTTGCTGTCTCCTTCATATTCTCGCCCCTCTGCCTTTTGATTTTGCTTTTGATTCGTCCTTTTATCCTCCCTCAATGCTTGGACTTCATCATCCAGTCTGATGTATTTTTGGACTTTGTTCATTAACTATTGGTACATAGTGGTTGGATTCTTAATTAGGGAATCCATCAACTTGAAGTTGCATGTTCCTTTCTTTAATACTTCATATGCTATCTCATGATTTAATTCCTCTACCTGTATTGCTTCTATATTAAACTATGAGATAAAGCTCCTTAAAGTCTTGCCCTCTCCTTGGCCGGTCTTCCGTAAATTAAAGGAGAGTTTTTTAGGAGGTATACAAGTAATAAACCTATATTTAAATAACATAGCGAATTGCATAAAGTTCTGAATTAAATATGGGTTCAGATGTGGGTACCATTTCTGAGCCAAACCTATGAGTGTCAACAGAAATACTCAGCACAACACAAAGTCGTTGACATCCTAAAGCTGCATAGTCATCCTAAAGATCACCAGATGACTTCTGGAATCTACTATTCTATCATATTTGTCCAAGCTTGGCAGCTTGAGCTTGGTTGAAAAATTATATGCTAAGATCTCTTCTAATAGGGGTGAGGCATTTTCTAGGCCATAGTCCTCCTCTTGCTCCTTTTGGTACCTTTGCATGACCTGAACCAACTTTCAGTCGACATTTTTTGGAGTCTCATCTGACGACTCTTCATCCTCCAGTTTGGCCTTGCCTTTGGATTGCGCTTGGATTGCTTCTATCTGAGTCCTTCGGGTATTAATGGAAGCATCCTCCCTTACCATGGGAGCCATAAATGATGCCTCCCCTTGAGCTTTGTATTGCTTGAGAGTAGCCTGCAACCTTTTGATATTGGAGCATTCGCTCATTATTTAGATTATTGAGATCTGCTTCATTAACCATAGAGGGTGTATTTTGTCCACTTCCAGGAGCAAAAAAAAAAAAAAAATGATAGCGCCCTCATTGATAGCAACCTTAGCAATAGCTCGTGAATCGTCATCCATTTTAAGAGAAAGAAAAGAATTTTTTTTTTAAGAGAAAGGGAATAAGAGACCGTTTTTAATCTAAATAAACAGAGAGAATTCAATGGATTTTCCAGTAATGAAACCAAATGATGTTGCATAAATGAAGTTGTGTTGTGATTGGCTAATTTACAAGAAAGAGAATGTGAGGTGGTTAGCATCTTCGGCAGCCACTCTGACGCTCAAGTCACTAAACTGAAGAAAAGGGAAAATGTAAGGAATTGCTTAAAATTCAAGAGTAGTTGTGTAAGAATTTTGTAACTTGATTTCTATGATAATTAGCTTTTATACTGTAAGAAATGGAGTTAATTATCACATCTCCTGAAAATTCAGTGGGATCACCAACTAATTGATAGGGGATCTCGTGATTATAAGTGCAATGGAGATCTACTGGATTGTACCTACTAACGGTAAATTTATGTGAAAACTCAACCTATTCAGGAGAGAGCGAGTCTTAATGAAGAATTGGATGCCACAGTGTCTGGATCTTCCCTTCCACGGGTGGGACCAAATATCAGCTTATCAGATCCTTGTCACGTGGCCTTGGAGTAACAGCTCATGACTTACATTGGATAATTGTTATATTACATATACATAAACCTCTTTATTTTCATATAAAAAATATATAATTTTAATGAATTAATCTGTATGATAAGACATTTATTCAGTAACAGAAATCTCAAATTTAAAAATCCACCACTAATTTACAAGAAATTTAAGGGTACAAAATAATGCAAAATTCTGTATAATTATTTTGTAAATTAAGGTATAAAAAATATGTAGTAAGGCCTTGAATTAAACTAATAAAACTAAATTATGATAGTATATATTTAATTTTAATCATACATGCATTTCCTTAAAAAAATTGTATATGCATTTAAGTTCTGCATCAGTGCTTATGGTGAGATTGCCTATCTTTCTATTTATCTTTAAAGAAGAAGGGAAGGGAAAGGTCATGGAGGAGGGGCCTTATACATTTGACCAGTGTGCAACCTTTATCGTTGGTTCCATGACAACTCAAAATGAGAATGGACCTTGAAAAGCTTCAAAATCTACCAATATGGATATAGTTTCCAACTCTACCTTGGGAGTTTTGGTGAAGAGAAATGTTTAGAAAAATGGAAAGATCCTTAAATAAGCCCATTTTTCTCATACTCTCGTACTATCGAAAAGTCGAGATTAGGCTATGTTAGAGCTTTGGTGGAGACGAAAATTAATGGTAAGTTTTCAAACAAAATAATTCTAGAAGATGAAGGGGCTCCACTGAGTTAAAGGGTGATTTATAAATAGAATCCAATTACATTGTGAACTGTAAGAGATTTTGTCATGAGGTTATCAATTGCATGTTACGAATTAAGCAGGGGAAGCAAAGGATAAGTCTTGATGGCATAGTTAAGGAAGGAAAAATTGAAGGGGTAGAAGAAGGGTGTAATACCCGGCTCGAGTCCGGCATCGGAATTTCTGTTGTCCGGTGGAATTCGGGGTGTCGGAATTCTAAAAAAGGTAGGATTTATGTTTTACTAGGTGTTATGATGTGTTTAAATGTTTTAAGGTTAAGGGAAGTGAGTTTTGAGTTGAAATGACCAAGGCAGTTGAGCCAAGTTCGGCCGCCGAAAGTAAGTTCGGCCGCCGAAAGTGTTTGGCTTCCGAAGGGAAGTTCGGCCCCCGAATGTTGCATGATGTTGCATGCGATTGGGCAGCCGACATTGAGTTGGCCAGCCAGCTTTTGGACATCCTTAGTCAGCATTGTGGACAGGTGTCATGTCCAACTTGTTGCCAGAAGCTTGGCCACGTCTCCTATGGTTTATTTGCTGCGTTTGAGCAGCTCATGCAGAGAGTTGCACAAGGGTTTGAATGGTTTGAAGCAAAAAGCTAAGTTTGTGAGAGTTTGAGAGTTTGAGGAGAGTTGGTCCGTTTTTCTTGTTCAGAGTATTCATCTTCGTGTTACAGGAGGTAAGTGATGCTCTGGAACATGTTTTTAAGTTTTCTGAAAGTTTTGTGGGAGTTGGGGAGAGAGAGATGCATGTTGAGGTTTTAAATGGGAGTTTTGATGATTTATGCATGTATACATGATTATGTGTTATGTTTGTTTTGTTGTTTGGGGAGTTTTGGACCCCTGTGAACATATACTTGAGTATATGTGAGTTGAGTAGAGGAGGTAGGCATGTTGGGAGAGATTGAAGGGAAGAAGGAGATGGTTTGCCGTTGAAGCTGAGTTCTGGATGAACTCAGGTTCGGCAGCCGAAGGTTCATTCGGCCGCCGAACCTCCTGCATGGTGACTTGGTTGCCACAGTTTGCCCCCGAGTGTTTTTGCATGTTCGGAGGGATTCGGCCGCCGAAGGTGCCGCCGAAGGTGCTTGAGTTTCGTCTCTGGAGAGGACATTCGGCCGCCGAACCTGCCGCCGAAAGTGTTCTGTCCAGCTTTTCTTTTGCATGCTTTGCATGGCTAGTTAAGTGAGTTTCAGGGGATTCTTGGGGAGTTTAATAGAGGTATTGATACGTTAGTTTGGTCCCTCATTTGAGTCCATCTGTATAGGTACAGACCAGAGGAACCAGAGAGAGCAGCAGTGAGTACTGCTCCAGAGGTTCAGAGCCTGCAGAGTCAGTCAGTCCAGATAGCCAGAGGTGAGTGGAACTAAACTTATGACTTTTAATTGAACCACAAACTGTTTTTAGCATATCTCATGCATCATGTTTATGCCATAGGTTGATTGCATTAGTAGTCACGAATATGTTGCATTGCATTGTTATTTGGTGATGTGAGTGAATGCTGAATGATCCAATAGTCTCAGACAGGAAGTCCAGGAGCCTTTGACTACGCCCTGGCACGTATAGCAAAGTCCAGGAGCCTTTGACTACGCCCTGGCAGGTATATAGCAAAGTCCAGGAGCCTTTGACTACGCCCTGGCAATGGTAAGTTCACAGGTGTTATATACACATATACATATATGACAGGAAGACCAGGTGCTCGATTCTACGCCCTGGCACAGAGTTACTGGGACTATGTGGTGACAGGTTTACTCTTGATGTGGCTTGTCTGTGATATGGTGCATTCCATGAGAGATCATATTTTACTGAGATGTTTTACTGTTCTACTCACTGGGCTATAGAGCTCATCCCACTCCCTTAACCCCAGTTTTGCAGGTTCAGTATACAGTGTCCAGGGAGAGACAGTCCAGCAGAGTACAGGAAAAGGATATGGTGCATTCCATGAGAGATCATATTTTACTGAGATGTTTTACTGTTCTACTCACTGGGCTATAGAGCTCATCCCACTCCCTTAACCCCAGTTTTGCAGGTTCAGTGTACAGTGTACAGGGACAGTCCAGCAGAGTACAGGAAAAGTAAAGAGATCTGTAATAGCTTAGAGTGGACATGTAATATTAAAGAGATGTAATAGTTGTTGCTTGACCTAGTGATGTATGTTTTGTACATGATCTGTATATGTATATATGTTTTCCTGTATGTGAAAACCAGGCTTAACAGGTATGAGCTAACCCATCTAGAGCAAGCTCTAGTCAGGGAGACAGAGTACAGAGTACATGAGTACAGAGTACAGAGAGAGTGCATGCACAGGTTAAGCCTTGGTTCAGAAAAGAGTTTTATTTTCACAGAAAATGTATGATCATGTATGAGGTTTACAGGTACACAGAGAGTATAGCAGGCTTGCTACGGGTTCTGGCGGCCTTAAGCCGACCTGAATCCTAGCGCCGGTGACGGTCCGTTTTGGGGTCGTTACAAAGGGATCCCAGTTATTAAGGGCGATAAAGAGATTATTTATAGAATGCATTATGAGAGCAGGGTTAGTAGAGTTAAGCATAAGGGCTTATTTTTTTTACGTGAACAAATAATCAAATGGAGGAGAATAGAATATGGCAAAGATTAGACAGATGCTTGATTAACTTAGTTAGATGACTTGGATTTTTCAGAATGTGAAACTACTTCTATTGGTATATCTTATCATTATCCCTTAACAGTGAGATTTCTTGGTGGGGGAGAAAGAAGAAAGGAGAAATGTACCATTTAGATTTTTTAACATATGGACTTTATATCCTAATTTCAATGAGATTGTGGGTATGATGTAGCAGGAGAATAGGAGGGGAAATTCAATGTTTAATCTTTGGTGCAAATTGAAATATTTTATAAAGGCATTAAAAAAGTTGGTAGAAAAGAATTTTCTAATATTTCTAGTAGGGTTGATAGTTGTCGGTAGCTTTTGAAGAAATTACAAACATGTCTGCATAATGATCCAACGCCCAAATGGTTTGACAGAAACCACCTTATGAACTAACCTGGTGAAAACTGTCTTATGGCCTTGATTAGTAGGACCAATGCCCGAATGATTTGAAGGAAACCACCTTGTGACCTGACCTGATAAAAACTGTATTGTAGTCTTGATTAGTAGAACCATTGCCCGTATGGTTTGGCGGAAACTGCTTTGTAACCTGATCTGGCGAAAACTACCTTTTGGCCTATTCTTGTTTCTTTAGTCTCTCTTTCTTTTGAGGAAGGGGATCCATCATTCCTTGTTACTGGTGTACACAATATATGAAAATAATCTCGTTAACTCATTATTGATAAAATTTTCTGAAATTACAAATATTTCATGCATATGGCATAACTTGACCATTTAGTTTGGCCAACTTATAGGACACTGGGTGAATAACCTTTGAGACCCTACACGGTCCTTTTCAGTTCTCACTCAGCTTACTGGGTTCAGCATTGCCACTTATTGTAATACCCGGCTAGATCCTGGCATCGGAATCCCGACTTTTCGGTGGAATCTCCGTCAGAATCTGGAATTCAAAGATGCCAGAGCCTTCTAGAAGGGTAAAATATATTTTCTAAGATGTTTTCACATGATTTTATGGTTTTAATGCAAAAGAAATTGAGTTTTGAAGAGAAAAGACCAAGGAGGGAAGAACCCAGGTTCGGCCGCCGAACCTCAAGTTCGGCCGCCGAACATGGGATAGTTTAGGGGGCACGTTAGGCTGCCGAAGGTGGTGGAGCTGTGGAGACAGCTTAGGCCGCCGAAGGTGGTTGACCGGCCACCTATAAAAAGCCCTCAGACCGAAAATGGGCGAGTTTTCTCCCCATTCTCGAGCTAAGGTGAGTTCATGTCCTCTTTTGATTGCTTTCATGTTCTTTCTTCAAATCTTTCAAGTTTTAACAAGTTTTAGCTTGGGTTTTGAAGTTGTGAGCCTAAGATCAAGTTTTGGGAGCTTGGAGACCCAAGGAGTTGTTTCCTCCTACCTCAAAGTTAGGGATCGCACCAACCCTCGATCTTCAAGAGGTAAAGTTTTGATGCTTGTGTGTGGGTAGATGTGCATGTTAAGGTTTATGTGGGTTTTATGCCCAATGTTTGTTTATGTGATGTTATGTTGGGAGTTTAAGCTAGTTTATGCCCTATATGCATGTGGGAGTGTGTATGCATGTTTGGGAGAGAGCATGTGAGGTTTTGGATTGTTTTGGAAGGTTTGGGAGGCTGTTTGTGCATGAGGAAGCTGAGTTCTGCCATTCTAGAAGAACTCAGGTTCGGCAGCCGAAGGGACTTTCGGCCGCCGAACCTGCCTGTGGTGGCTTGTTTTGGCTGCCGAACTCTGCCCCCGAAAGTTGGACTTTCGGCTCTGGAAGGGAGTTTCGGCCGCCGAAGGTGCCGCCGAACATGCATGAGTTTCGGCTCTGGAACCACTTTCGGCCGCCGAAGGTGCCGCCGAAAGTGGATGAGTTTTGGCTCTGGAGGGACTTTCGGCCGCCGAACCTGCCGCCGAAAGTGCCCTGTCCAGCCTTTCTTTGCATGATTTATATGATTGTTTTATGATGCTTTCGGGGGTTTTTGGGGAGTTGTTTAGAGTCTTGTTAGAGTGTGTTTGGTCCCTGATTTGAGTCCACCTATGTAAGATCGGACCCGAGGAACCGAGGAGGCCAGCAGTGTTAGCTGTTGCAGAGTCAGTCCAGCGTCTGCCAAAGGTGAGTAGAACTAACTCAAATGTTTTAAGCATGTTCACGCATCATGAATACCATGTATATGTATTAGGCTGTTGCATTAGATTTCACGAAGATGTTGCATTGCATAATTTGCTGTTGATATGGATAGACCAAGGCGACCCAATAGCCCTAGATATGATATGTTAATGAAGTACTGAGGAGCCCCACTGAGGGCCGGGCACTAATGAAGTCCTGAGGAGCCCCTTCGAGGGCCGGGCACCATGATATGTTACAGAAGTCCTAAGGAGCTCCTTCGAGGGCCGGGCACAGACAGAGGGAGTTTTGGAGGTCATGTCCATCCATGATGTGAAATGTTTGTGCTGTGACGCATTCCATAAAAGCATGTTTTATTATAATGTTTATTGTTCTGCTCACTGGGCTTTTTAGCTCACCCCTTTCCCCTAACCCCCAGGTTTGCAGGTCTGAGGTAGTGCGGAAAGTCGGCAAGGGTTAATGTTATGTTTATGTAATAGATTAGCATGTTAGCATGGACATGTAATGTAAATTGATATAATGTATTGTAAGAGAATGTAATGTAATGTAATGTAGCGTATGTTAGAGTTATGGTTATGGATTAGTATTGTGCTTGGCCCTAAGGTCTGGTTAATCCCTTTTTGTACATGATGTATGTTATGTCTTTATTGTTGAGATGTGAACCAGGTTTGATGTATGTAATGTTGACCTAGCTAGAGCATTTGATGAGGGCTCTAGCATGGGGGTTTATATGTTTACAGTTATGTAGCATACGAATCAAGCTTGGTATAGGAAATGTTTTAAAGTTTTTATGGAATGTTTGATCATGTATGGGATTACACCAGTTGTATAGGATGTATAGTAAGCTTGCTACGGGTCCCGACGGCCTTAAGCCGATCTGGATTCTAGCGCCGGTAGCGGTCCGGTTTCCAGGTCGTTACAGATTGGTATCAGAGCCTTAGATTCATATGGTCGGACCTAGAGTGTATTGGGCTCATAGAGGTCATAGAAGGGCAAGCACAATAGGAAAAATCATGTCCACTAGGATAGGATGTAGAGTCCTGTCTTGATGATGATGTGAAATGCCATGACTATATGCATGTGCATTAATGATATACTATGTATGTGATGCAGGTTCATGTGTTTCCACATGAACCGTATGATGCTAATGTTTGTATGATTGTGTGTTGTTCTTCAGAGGGGCTAGGATGTGTGGCACTCGTCGATCTGTGGAATCGACTGGAGTTCCGTCTAAGAGGGAAGGTATGGACACCTTTCCCCCTGCTCTACCAAGAGCACAGTCGTGTAGAGTCGGCAGATGGGGAACATCAAGGGACCCTGGAAGGTCTTTTGATGTAAGCAGAGAAGGAATGGATCTAAGGAGAATGTCTGCAGATGCGAGAGAAGTAGAGATGACTGTTCAGAGGAGAGATGGAGGCTTGGATGTGAGTATGTTTGAAGAAGGCATGGGGGAGTCTCAAGAAGACGCTCAGACTCAGGATTCCAGAATCTCAGGTTCAGGAGGAATTGATCCCTCCACTCTGAGTACAGCCGCCACAAGAAGTAAAAAGTGGGGCAGAACCCCTAGAAAGTCGAAGAAGAACAAGTTTTGGAATCGGTTGAAGTCTAGTCTGGATTTTTGTAGTGGCTCAAGCTCTGGCTCAGGCAGTTTAAGATGTTTGAGATGTGGAAGGCCGCACAAGGGGGTTTGTCTGTATGGGACTACGGTATGTTATAGATGCGGGCAGGAGGGGCATATAGCACGTGAGTGTCCTACTGCACCCTGGTTGGCACAGTCCCAGCAGACAGCTTCAGGTAGAGCGGCTCAGTCAGCAGCTCTAGCCATGTTGCAGGTCAGTGGTCGAGACAGAGGGAGAGGGTCAGCCTCTTCTTCAGCAGGTTCCAGCGGAGAAGGTCCGTCAGCTCCAGGTCGGATCTTCACCCAGGCTCAGCAGGAGGCAAACACATCAAACATGGTGGTGTCGGTACGCTCACTTTTGAATTTTCTGATGTGTATGTTTTGTGAACCCTGGTGTTTCTCTTTCTTTAGTTGCTCTAGGAGCCGTCGAGAGGTTGAGTTGATAACTTATGGGCTAGAGTGTCCTCTTTGGGTCAGTGGACCCAAGTGTGATCCATCTGTGGCAGAGTCAGTCTGCCGGTCCAGTTCAGTGTCAATTGAGGATAGATGCCTTCCACCCGACCTTGAGGTCCTAGACTTGACTGTCTGGACGTCATTCTAGGGATGGATTGGTTTTTCTACTCGTGGTGCTACCTTGGGCTGTAGAGACAAGGTAGTCAGGTTCAGAGGATAGGATGGGTCAGAGGTAGTCTGTTGAGGGGACAATGTAAGGATGCCTAGAGGTTTGATGTCAGCCTGTCAGGTTCGTAGGGTGCGTAGGAGGGGTTGTCAGAGGGTTCTAGCTCTTGTTTGAGAGTTTAGCAGTAAGGTCAGGGAACCAGCCTCCGTGTCTATTGTTGAGAGAGAGTTCTTAGATGTCTTCCCAGATGAGCTGTCAGGTTTACCACCTGCTAGGGAGATAGAGTTTGGACATAGAAGTGATGTCAGGAATCAGGTTCAGCTCTATTCTTCTCTACAGGATGGCACCTACAGAGTTACAAGAGTTGAAGGAGCAGTTGCAAGAGCTTGGTAGACAAGGGTTTTATCCGACCTAGTACCTCACCCTGGATTGCTCTAGTGTTGTTGTGGGAAAAGTAGGATGGATCCTTGAGACCCTGTGTCGAGTTCGGGTAGTTGAACAAGGTCTCTACCAAGAACAGGTATTCCCTACCTGTTGATGGTCAGAAAAGAAGTCAGTTGAGTAGAGAAGAAGGGAGAAGAGAAAGGATCAGAGTGCGCAGCGGAAGCTTATGGAGTTCAGGAGAAGGTTGGAGTATTGCTTATGGTGTCTCCAATAAAGAGGTGATTCGTTGTGGGAAGAAAGGTAAGCTAGCTCCACGATACATCGAACCCTTCGAGATATTGCAGAAGGTTGGGAATGTATCGTATAAGTTAGATTTACCTGCTTCGATGGAGAAAATCCATTCGAATTTCCATGTTCCTATATTATGGAAGTTCGTGTCAGATCCGAGTGAGGTTGTGTCCTGAAATTTCAAGATGTTGTGTCCTGAAACTGCTCACTTGTATTTCCACGGGGATGGCTGCTTTGACCCTATATAAAAGGGAAAAGGGTGTTTCTCCAGTAGCTGTTCTAGGAGCAGTCCTGTATACCCATAGTATGTGAGGTACCTCCTCGTCATAATTGCCTTTGGCTTAGACAAGTCTTTTCTTCAGCCCCTATAATATAGTTCTGTTTTTTATCTCTATCATACCATTGGACTGAGGGTGGTAGGCTGAGCTAAACCTCAAATAAAATTTTCATTTCTTGCAAAAGACTTTAAACCTAGTGCTTACAAACTGAGTTCTATTATTGGTAATCATTATTTTGGATATTTCGAATCGAGTGAATATATTTTTGCTGGCAAAAGAAATTGCTTGTTGGATAATGATGGACTGTATTGCCTCAGCTTTGCTCATTTGCTGAAGTGATCTACTGCCACGATAACAAAATTTCTTAACCCGAATGCTTTAGGGAATGGGCCAAGGATGTCTATCCCCCACTAAAGGAAAGGCAAGGAACTTCCAATAGTCGCTTGCATTTCTCCCAGGGTCCTTGGGATGTTTGCATGTGCCTGGCATCTTTAACACTTTTGGACAAATCACTTCGCATCCTGCATTATCATTGGCCAGTAATATCCTTGTCTGACTGCTTTCCAGGCAATTATCCAAGCTCCTTCATGGCTCCCACAATCACCTTCATGGATATCTTTTAAGATTTCCTAGCCTTCCTCCTTTATAACACATCGTAGCCATCTATATGAAGGACCTCTTGTATAACCAACTATCATTTAGTGCATATTTAGAAGACTTTCTTATTACCTATTTAGCTGATAACTCATCCACTGGAAGATCATTCTGTGTCAAGAATTTGTATACGGGTGTCATCCACGATTCCCCCTCTTCTATGGGGAAAGACTCTTCTATCTCCGTTGCTCAAATGTGTAACTCCTCGAACTGGAATGGTTGAGTCAAGTGCTGTTCACCCGTCGTTGCCATCTTGGCTAGAAGATTTGCCTCTTCATTGTTGCCTTTAGCTATTTGGCAAAGTTCGCAGCTGCCTTGCCCGCTTTTGACCTCCTCTATTTTGGACTGGACCTTTTCTTCATATTTGATGAGGTTCAGTTCTCAGACTTTGAACTGTCCTTGTCACTGATTAACAACCAATTGTGAGTCACTAAAAATAATTAATTTTTGGATACCTAGCTCCTTGATGATTCTTAGGGCCATTATTACTGTCTCATATACGGTTACGTTGTTGGTGGCTTTGAAAACTCTCTGGATATCTTTCAAGTGTTCTTTCAATGATTGAATTTTGACCACTATGTCATCTACATATACTTTGATGATTGATCCCATCATTTCCTTAAAGATTTATGATACCAACCTTTGGTATGTGGCTCTTGCATCTTTTAAACAAAAAGGCATTACCTTGTGTAGCAAACTCCTTCATCTATTATGAACGCAGTCTTTTCTACATTCTCAGTATCCATCATGATTTGCTGATACCCTGAGATGGCATCAAGGAAAGAGACCACCACATGACCTGAGATTGAGTCCATTAATCTATCAATGGACGACAATGGGTAATGATCTTTTGGACATGTTTTATTTAGGTCAATGAAATCCACACATATTCTCCATTTTTTGTTAGCTTTTTTCACCAGGACCGCATTGGCCAGCCACATAGGATATAGCACTTTTTTTTTATCAATCCTGCACTCAAAAGGTTATCAAGCTCCTCTTTAGTCACCTGCTGCCTTTATGGTGTGAACTTTCTTTTCTTTTGTTGTAATGGTTTTATATTCTTGTTCATAGATAGCTTGTGAGTGATAAGAGCCAGGTCTACACCCGTTACATCCTTTGGGACCAAGCGAATGTTGACACTCTACTCTTTAGCAACTCTACTAGATGAGTCCTTATTTCATCGGTTAGCACAGTGTCAAACTGTACCTTCTGCTCCTTTCCTATCTGGACCTCCTCTATTGGGTTTACTGGTGGATAAGCTCTAAGCGAACTTGAATGAAGCAAACGCGTCTAAGCTTGCCCTTAAGAATCGAACAAAGAGTACCGAGGATCAAGTGGCCATACTTCAGCCCCAAGGCTAGGAGCTGCATTCTCAGGTTGAGTGGGCCCAAGCCGCTTCTACTAGGATCATTGAACTAGAAGTAAAACTTCAAGAAACGGTGGGCCAGGGAGGGGAGATATTCATCGAGGGCCAAGACTCTGCTAAGAAGGAGCTGGTGAAGTGGTTTTCTTCTGAAAACTTTACTTGAATAGATGACATCTTCTCAGAAGAGGAGGGTGAGGACGAGCAAGAGGAGGAGAGGATTGAAGACATCGACTGAGTCTTTCCATAAAATGTAATAGACGTAGAGAATGTAAACGTAACAGAGACTCGAGAGGAAGGAACTGAAGATATCCCTCTTCCTATATAATTTTTTGTAATATATTTTTTATATATCTTGTCATTATCTTTATTAACTCGCCTAGGACCCTTGTCCAATCAAGATTTAAACAATCATTTACAAAATTGGCTAAGGGGTTAACACCCAACCAAAGAACCTAGTAAATATTGCCTTTGCAAAAATGACTGAAATAGGTTCGCGAACATAACACTCGGTCACTGACCTTATTAGCGTCTTCTTCGTGGCCACAAAATCAATAATGTGGAAAATTTGCAAAATATGATCAACAACCAGTCATGTGGCCTAATGGATACATGCCTCATGGCCTAGGCATGAAATGGCTTAGAAATATTTTGTGAAGAAGGACTAACACTCGGTCATGTGGCCTGGTGGATACTCGCCTTGTGGCCCTAGCATGGAATGTCTTCTTTAGCAGGACTAACATCCGAATTATGGACTAGCAGAACTTGCCTTGTAAATGGGCATAAGATGCCTTGTTTAGCGGGACTAACACCCGAATTGTGGCCTGATGGAACCTACCTTGTGACCTTGTTTTGCAGGACTAAGGCCCAGATTATGGCCTGGAAGAATTTGCCTTATGGCTTTGTTTAGCGAGACTAAGGACCGGACTATGGCCTGGCGGAATTCGCCTTGTGGCCTTATTTAGTGGGACTAACACTTAGATTGTGGCTTGGCAAAACCTGCCTTATGACCTTGTTTTGCTGAACTAACACCCAGATTATGGCCTGGTGGAATCCGCCTTGTGGCCTTGTTTAGCAGAACTAACACCCGGATTATGGCCTGATAGAACTCACCTTATGTCCTTATTTAGCGGGACTAATACCTGAATTATGGCCTGGCGGAACTCGCCTTGTGGCCTTTAATGAATGCTTTTTAATCATTTTGAAGAAGGCAACTCCATCATTCCTTCTTACTGAATAACACAACACATGAAAAATATATCGTTAACTATTATTGATAAAATTTTCTCAGTTTACAAATATTCCAAGAGTGGGGAATGAGTCGGCCATCTAACTTAGCCATCTTATAAGACCCTTGACGAATAACCTTCGAGACCCTAAATAGTTTTTTTTTCAGTTTTCGTGCAACTTACCAGACTCGGCATTACCTTCTGTTATATCTGTTCTTTTAAGGACACATGACCTGACTCTACTGTTGATCATTCAAGACATCTTCTACGACTCGTTTATTTCCTTTCCATCACTGGGTCCTCTTGTAATTGCATGTATAACCCCTATAGGTTCACAGTCAAGGGTAGTTTCAGGAGTTATTATCTCGAGTTTGGGCCTCCTCTCTTCTCTTTTTTTTTCTAGCAAACTTTTGAAGTGTGCCATCCCGCATTAACCTCTCGATCTCGTCTTTCAACTGTCGGCACTCATCCATTTATGTCCGTGGTCTTTATGAAAACGGCAATACTTGGTCCTATCTTGCCTTTCAGCTCTCTTAGGGTTGAGCTTGGGAGATCACCTGAATTCATTGATGTTTTTCCTGATCCACATTATAATACATGCTCATGAGTCATTTAATGGAGTATAATTCTTATACTTACTTTGGTCAGCCCTTTCTTGGAAGACTGGGTAACTTCTTTGGTTTCCTTCATATCCTTGCCTCTCCAACTTTTGGTTTTGCTTTTGACTCGTCCATTTCTCCTCTCTCAACGCTTGGACTTCATCATCTAGCCTGATTTACTTATAGGCTTTGTCCATTAGCTTTGGTACATAGCAGTTGGGTTCTTGATTAGGAAATCCTTAAACTTGACGTTGCGTGTTTTTTTCTTTAATGCTTCATATGCTATCTCATGATTTAATTCCTCCACTTATATAGCCTCTGTATTAAATCGTGAGATTAAAGTCCTTAAAGACTCACCCTCTCCTTGCCAGGTCTTCTGCAAGTCAGAGAAGAGCTTTTTAGGAGGTATGAAAGTAATTGTAATACCCGGCTAGACTCCGGTATCAGAATTCCTACCGTCCGGTGGAATCTCGGATGTCGGAAGCCTCTAGTAGGGTAGAAACATGTTTTCATAAAATGTTTTAAGGTATTTCATGGTTTTAAGTATGAAAATTAAATGAGTTTTTGCATGAAAAGTCTTTGGAGGAAAACCCAGATTCGGCCGCCGAAAGTCAAGTTCGGCCGCCGAACATGCATGCGTTTTGGAGGCACGTTAGGCCCCCGAAAGCATGAGGGAGGGAAGTCCAGGTTCGGCCGCCGAAACCCAAGTTCGGCCGCCGAACATGGCATGCATGCGGAGGCACTTTCGGCCCCCGAACGTGGCCTGGCCAGCCACCTATAAAAGGGTCACTTAGCCGAAATGGGCGAGCTTTCTCCCATTTTCGGCCATAGCTAGCTTCCGACCTCCCTCTCCCCAGATCTTGTGTTCTTTCTCCAAATCTCCTCCATTTTTCTTGAGTTTTCACCTCTCATTGCAAGTTTTGAGCATTTAAGACAAGTTTTGGAGCTTTGGGAACTCAGGAGCTCATTTGCTTGGATCTCCGAGTTTAGGTCGTCTCTCTCTCGATCTTCAAGAGGTAAGAGCCGATCTTAAGCTCATTGTATGTTTTAAGTAAGTTTTAAGTGGTTTTATGGGGTAGAATGGCATGTATAGGGTTGTATGAGTTTTTAAGCAAATGTTATGTTTTTGAACAATGTGAGTTGCTTGTGTGTTGTAGTTTGGGTTTTTGTTGGTTTGATGCCCCTAGGAGCTTGTATGTTTGCTTGTGAATGCTTGGGAATGTTGTAGAATAGGTTTATGCATGATTGGTTAGTTTTGGAGGCATAAATGCATAAGGGAGCCAAGTTTCTGCCCTTTGGCAGAAACCAGGTTCGGCAGCCGAAGGAGCTTTCGGCCGCCGAACATGGCTGGGGAGGCAGGCCTTTCGGCTGCCGAAGTTGCCCCCGAAAAGAGACTTTCGTCTCTGTCTGGGACTTTCGGCCGCCGAAGGTGCCGCCGAACATGCATGAGTTTCGCCTCTGTCTGGGAGTTTCGGCCGCCGAAGGTGCCGCCGAACCTGCCTGACTTTCGGCTCTGGAGGGACTTTCGGCCGTCGAACCTGCCGCCGAAAGTGCCCTGTCCAGCCATTTCTTGCATGTTTTTATGTAGTTGTTTTATGATGTTTTAGGGGGTTTTTAGGGAGTATAATAGAGTTATGTTTATGTATGTTTGGTCCCTCATTGGAGTCCACCTATGTAGGTTCGGACCCGAGGAACCGAGGACCCCAGCAGTGAGCCAGCTGCTACAGAGTTTGTCAGAGCTAGCCAGAGGTGAGTGGAATAAACTTTAAGATTTAAAATAAATGAATTATGAATTTTGAGCATGATCCATGCATCATGAATGCCATGAGATATAGTAGGTTGTTTGCATTAGTATTCACGAATATGTTGCATTGCATTTATGATGTTGATGTGGATTGGTTATTGGATGATCCTTTAGTCCTCATATGGTATGATGATGTTACGGCATGATATGGTATGGAAGTCCAGGTTGTACCCATTCTACGTCCCTGGCATGATGTAAGAGAAAGTCCAGGTTGTACCCATTCTACGTCCCTGGCACATTGGTATGTATGATATGTTATGTAAGAGAAAGACCGGTTGTACCCATTCTACGTCCCGGCACTTTGGATTGGAAAGGACTATAGGTGACAATACCATCCGAGATGTGATTTGTTGTGATGTGTTGCATTTCATGAAAGCATGAAATTTTAATATATGATTTCACTATTCTGCTCACTAGGCTTTGTAGCTCACCCCTCTCCCCTAACCCCAGCTGTGCAGGTACAGGGTAGACCAGGAGGTTAGCCAGAGTTTTGAAGTATGTTTATGTAATAGTTAGATTATGGACATGACAATTGTACTATGATGTAATGTAAGAGATTTCAGTATGTTATGTAATGAGGTATATTGAGGTTATAGATGTGCTTGAACCTATGAGTATTGTTATCCCTTGTTGATGCATGATCTTAGATATTTGATGATACAGATGTTAGCCAATTCAACACATGTATATCGCCCATTGGGGCATTGATGAGATCCCACAGAGCGGTCAAGTTTATGATTATGTTTTAGTGCATGCACAGGTTGAGTTGGTGTATGAGAAATGAATGAAAGAAAAGTTTAAATTTTTATGCGTGTTGATCATGTATGGGATTATACAGGTTTACAGGTTATATGTCAGGCTTGCTACGGGTCCCGGCGGCCTTAAGCCGATCTAGATCCTAGCGCCGGTAGCGGTCTGATTTTCGGGTCGTTACAGTAATAAACTTAGATTTAAATAACATAGAAAATTGCATAAAATTTTGAATTAAACCTACGCTCAGATATTGGTATCATTTCTTATCCAAACCTGTGAGTGTCGATGGAAACACTCGGCACAACACGAAGTCATTGACATGTTGAAACTGCATGGTTATCCTAAAGATAGCTAGGTGACTTCTAGGATCTGCCATTCCATCATATTTGTCCAAGCTTGTTAGTTTGAACTTGTTTGGGAAAGTTTTTGCTAAGCTTTCTTCTGATAAGAGTGAGGCATCATCCATGTAATACCCGGCTAGACTCCGGTATCGGAATTCCTACTGTCCGGTGGAATCTCGGATGTCGGAAGCCTCTGGTAGGGTAGAAACATGTTTTCATAAAATGTTTTAATGTATTTCATGTTTTAAGTAAAAAGGAAATGAGTTTTTGCATGAAAACAACATTGGAGGAAAACTCAGGTTCGGCCGCCGAACCTCAAGTTCGGCCGCCGAACATGCATGCACTTCGGGAGTGCTTTAGGCCCCCAAAAGCATAAGTGAGGGAAGTCCAGGTTCGGCCGCCGAACCTCATATTCGGTCGCCGAACATGGCATGCATGCGGAGGCACGTTCGACTCCCGAATGTGGCCTGGCCAGCCACCTATAAAGGGGTCCCTTAGCCGAAAACGGGCGAGCTTTTTTCCCATTTTCGGCCAAGGTGAGCTCTCCGTCGCCCCTCACCGATCTTGAGTTCTTTCCTTCAAATCTTTCACGATTTTCACAAGTTTTCATCTTTGCTTTGAAGATTTTCGAGTATAAAGCAAGTTTTGGAGCTTTGAGGTTTAAGAAGCTCAATCTCTCCCATCTCCGAGCTAGGGTCGTTTTCCTCTCGATCTTCAAGAGGTAAGGGCCGATCTTGAGCTCACTATATGTTTTAAACAAGTTTTAAGTTGATCTATGGGGTAGAAATGCATGTTTAGGTTATTGTTAGGTTTATGGGTTTATGTATGTTTATGAACAATGTGAGTTGTTTGATGTGTTGTAGTTGGGGTTTTTGATGGTTTGAAGCCCCTAGGAGCTTGTATGCTTGTTTGTGTATGATTGGGAGTGTTGTAGAATAGGTTTATGCATGTTTGAAAAGTTTGGGAGACGTTTGTGCATGTTGGAGATGAGTTTCTGCCACTTTGGGGAAACTCAGGTTCGGCCGCCGAACCCGCTTGTGGAGGCAGCCTTCGGCTGCCGAAGCCTGCCCTCGAAAGAAGACTTTCGTCTCTGGAGGGCAGTTTCGGCCGCCGAAAGTGCCGCCGTACATGCATGAGTTTCGTCTCTGTCTGGGAGTTTCGGCCGCCGAAGGTGCCGCCGAACCTGCCTGACTTTCGGCTCTTGAGGGACTTTCGACCGCCGAACCTGCCGCCGAAAGTGCCCTGTCCAGCCTTCCTTTGCATGTTTTTCTATGATTGTTTCGTGATGTTTTAGGGGGTTTTTGGGGAGTAGTTTAGAGTTATGTTCATGTATGTTTGGTCCCTCATTTGAGTCCACCTGTGTAGGTTCGGACCCGAGGAACCGAGGACCTCAGCAGTGAGTCAGCTGCTCCAGTGTCTGGTCAGAGCTATCCAGAGGTGAGTGAAATAACTCATTACGTTTTTAAAGCAAATAAATGGACATTTTAGCATGATTCACGCATCATTAATGCCATGAGATATACTAGGTTGTTGCATTAGAATTCACGAATATGTTGCATTGCATACTCTACTGTTGTTGTTGTGGATGAATGTTGGATGATCCATAGCCCTCGATCTATGATGTGACGATGTGATATGTACGGTACGGAATGTAAGACCAGTGGGACCCATTCTACGTTCGCTGGCACTATGTAAGAGAAAGACCAGGACCCATTCTACGTTCTGGCACATTGGAATGTTATGTTATGCCATGTAAGAGAAAGACCAGGACCCATTCTACGTTCTGGCACAGTTGGACTATGTAGAGGACTATTGGTGACAACTTCATCCTTGATGTGATTAGCTGTGATGTGATGCATTCCATGAAAGCATGAAAGGTTAATATAATATTTTTATTATTCTGCTCACTGGGCTCTAGTAGCTCACCCCTCTCCCTAATTCCCTAGGTTTGATGGTACAGGGTAGACCAGGAGGTCAGCAAGAGTATTGAAGTCTTGTTTATGTAATAGATAGTGTGGACATGATAAATGTATTTGATGTTATGTAAAAGTACAGTTTAGACATGTAATGTAATGAGGCTTATGGATGATAGAGGTGTGCTTGACCATAGTAGGCTTATTGAAGTCTGTAACGACCCGAAAATCCGGACCGCTACCGGCGCTAGGATCCAGATCGGCATATGGCCGCCGGGACCCGTAGCAAGCCTACAATGCATTCTGTACAGCTGGTATAATCCCAAACATGATCAAACATATCCATAAAACATTTAAAACTTTACCTTTAATCAGTTTGACCTGTGTATGCACTATGACTGAACTCATAGAACCCCTAGGGTCAGCATACCCTATGTCAAACTCGGTCCATCACATGCAACAACGTAAACTAAAACTCATGTACAAAGGGATTAACCAACTCGGGCCAAGCACAATACTATAACTCTGAACATATAACACAATATCATACTACAACATAACTCGTTTACATCACTACATAACTTTACATTACATCATGTCCACTACTATTCTATTACATGCCATAACCATAACCGTATCTCGTCGTCTTCCTGAACTACCTCTGACCCTGAAAGCCTGGGGTTAGGGGAGAGGGGTGAGCTAAAAAGCCCAGTGAGCAGAAACCATAAAAAGAAAAACAGTTTATTTTAACGTATGCTATCATGCAATGCGTCACATCACAAATATATCACCTCAAGGATGAATCTGTCACCAATAGCCCTGTACATAACAATCTCGTACCATAACAAGTCAACAATACTCTATGCCAGGGGCGATACGGCCACGCCTGGACTTCATATGCTCTATGCCAGGGGCGATACGGCCACACCTGGACTTCTCATCTCATATCATATCGTACATGCCATATCATATCATTCCATATCATGTCATAACATATTGAGGGCTAGAGGATCATCCAGTATCCATCCACATCATTATCATCGTATTATGCAATGCATCAATGTAACGACCCGGAAACCGGACCGCTACCGGCGCTAGGATTCAGGTCGGCTTAAGGCCGCCAGAACCCGTAGCAAGCCAAACATACATCCTGTGAACCTGTTTAATCCCATACATGGTCAACAACATACAAAAGAATTAAAAAAACTTTTCTTTCATTCAAACATCTCTTTGCCAAGCCTAGCCTGTGCATGCACAAACATAACATAAACCCCTCATTGGAGTCCTCATCAAATACTCCAATGGGGTAACATAACATAACATAGGCTTGGATTACATAGGCATCATAAAAACATTATATCTCATACAAGACCATGTGTACAGGGAATTCAACAGACTCTAGTCAAGCACATTATCAACTTACATTACATTACATCTCATACTTTTACATTACCAACAAACCATGTCCACAGCTAAGCTATTACATAAACTTCTCTTACTCTGCTGACTTCTCTATCTACTCTGCACCTGCAAGACTGGGGTTAGGGGAGAGGGGGTGAGCTATAAAGCCCAATGAGCAGAAACTAAAAACATTTGCTTTAATTCCTCCATTTTTAGGTATATTATTATTCATTTTATTATTATTATTATTATTTAACTTTTTCTTTCTTTTTCTTATTCATGCTTTCATGAAATGCAACACATCACAGCTAATCACATAAAAGGATGGTATTGTCACCATTAGTCCTCAACATCTCCAAATGCCAGGGGCGTAGAATGGGCCTCACTGGTCTTTCTCTTACATAACATAACATTCTAAAATGCCAGGGGCGTAGAATGGGCCTCGCTAGTCTTTCTCTTACATAGTGCCAGGGGCGTAGAATGGGCCTCGCTGGTCTTCCATAACATATCATCATAACATAACATCAGAGGACTATGGATCACCCAACAACCATCCACATCAACATCAATTTATGCAATGCAGCATATTCGTGAATTCTAATGCAAACATCCTGAAATATTGCATGGCATAATGATGCATGGGCAATGCTTTATGATTCATTCATTTATTCATTTACTTTACTTTAAAACTTAAGGGGTTGTTCCACTCACCTGGTAACTGAAGCTTTAACAACGAACTCTGAACGACTATCTCACAACCGGGGGTCTCGGTTCCTCGGGTCCGAACCTACACAGGTGGACTCAAATGAGGCACCAAACAACAAGAACATAACTCTAAACATACCCCCAAAAACCTCCTAAAAACACCTCAAAATACTCCTAGGAAACATGCAAGAAAAGGCTGGACAGGGCACTTTCGGCGGCACCTTCGGCGGCCGGAAGTCCCTCCAGAGCCGAAAGTCAGGCAGGTTCGGCGGCACCTTCGGCGGCCGAAAGTCTCGGACAGAGCCGAAACTCCAACTTTCGGGGGCAAGCTTCGGTAGCCTAAAGCTGCCTCTCAAGCCATGTTCGGCGGCCGAAACTCCCTTCGGCTGCCGAACCTGGTTTCTGCCAAAGGGCAGAAACTTGGCTCCCTTAAGCATTTTTGCCTTCAAACTCATCAATCATGCATAACTCGTTCTAAAACATGCATAAACACCATACATCACACCTAGGGGTCTCAAACTATCAAATACCCCAACTACAACACTTCAACACACACAAACAACATACATTGTTCATCAAAACATCAAAACCATAAACTCATCAACAAGCCTAAACATGCATCTCTACCCATAAAACAACTTAAAACTTACTTAAAACATATAAGGAGCTTAAGATCGGCTCTTACCTCTTGAAGATCGAGAGGGAGACGACCTAAACTTGGAGATCCACGAAAATGAGCTCCCGAGTTCCCAAAGCTCCAAAACTTGGTTTAAATGCTCAAAACTTGCAATGTGAGTTTAAAACTCAAGAAAAATGGAAGAGATTTGGAGGAAGAACACAAGATTTGCAAAAGGAAGGTCGGAAGCTTGCTGTGGCCGGAAATGGAAGAAAACCTCGCCCATTTCGGCTAAGGGTCCCTTTTATAGTGGCTGGCCAGGCCACGTTCGGGGGCCGAATGTGCCTCCGCATCCATGCAAATGTTCGGCGGCCGAACTTGACTTTCGGCGGCCGAACCTGAACTTCCCTAACTCATGCTTTCGGGGGCCTAACGTGCCTCCAAAACGCATGCATGTTCGGCGGCCAAACTTGACTTTCAGCGGCCGAACCTGGGTTTTCCTCCAATGCTATTTTCATGCAAAAACTCATTTAGTTTCATACTTTAAAACATTAAAATTCATGAATACATTTTATAAAACATGTCTTTACCCTTCTAGAAGTTCCCGACATCCGAAATTCCACCGGACGGTAGGAATTCCGATACCGGAGTCTAGCCGGGTATTACATTCTCCTCCCCTTAAGAACATTCGTCCCCGAATGTTCCTCACTAGCATACATAGCATGGCAAAGAACATAACACACATACAAGGCACATAAACACATAGGGATCTAACCTTAAAAGAGATGAGGGTACTGCTGGAGCATAGACTCCCGTGTCTCCCAAGTGCATTCTTCCAAGTTGTGGTGGTTCCACAGGACTTTCACCATCGGGATTTCCTTGTTTCTTAACTTTCTGATCTGGGTGTCTATGATCCGCACTGGCTGTTCAACATAGGTGAGATCCTCTTGGACCTCTACATCAGGCTCACTAAGAACTTTGCTCAGATTTGACACAAACTTCCTCAACATTGAAACATGGAAAACCGGATGGATTCTCTCCATCGAAGCAGGTAAATCCAGCTTGTACGACACATTCCCAATCTTTTGCAAGATTTCAAAGGGTCCGATGTATCGTGGGGCTAGTTTACCTTTCTTCCCGAAGCGAACCACTCCCTTCATTGGAGACACCTTGAGCAATACCAGATCCCCCTCCTGAAACTCTAACTGTCTCCTGCGGACGTCTGCATAGCTCTTCTGTCTGCTTGTAGCAGTCTTGATTCTCTCTCTGATTATGGGTACCACCCTGCTGGTAATCTCTACTAGCTCAGGCCCTGCCAAGGCCTTCTCTCCAACTTCCTCCCAGCAAACAGGTGATCTGCACTTCCTTCCGTACAAAGCTTCATATGGAGCCATCCCGATGCTAGCATGATGGCTGTTGTTGTAGGCAAACTCCACCAAAGGTAGATGCTGCCTCCAAGAACCGCCAAAGTCTAGCACACACATTCTGAGCATATCCTCGATAGTCTGGATGGTCCTTTCTGACTGTCCATCAGTCTGGGGGTGGAAGGCAGTACTGAAGTCCAACCTAGTACCCATGGCATTTTGCAGACTCCGCCAAAACCTGGAGGTGAACTGGGGCCCTCTATCTGACACTATCGAAATAGGAACCCCATGCAGCCTGACAATCTCATCCACATACACCTGCGCCAACTTGTCCACAGAGTAGCCACTCCTGACAGGGATGAAGTGAGCAGATTTGGTGAGTCTGTCCACAATCACCCATATGGAGTCCACTCTATTGGACGTTGCCGGTAACCCTACTACGAAGTCCATAGCTATGTTTTCCCATTTCCATTCTGGAATCGGTAGCGGGTTAAGCATTCCAGCTGGCTTCTGATGTTCCAGCTTCACCCTCTGACACACTTCGCAGGCTGACACGAACTGTGCCACTTCTTTCTTCATCGCTGGCCACCAATAAACTTTCTTCAAATCTTGATACATCTTGGTGGCCCCAGGGTGAATGCTGTATCTTGCATTATGAGCCTCTCTCATAATGTCTCCTTTTAGCCCAATGTCATCTGGTACACATAGTCTGCTCCCATAGCGGAGGATCCCCTTTCTGTCGAATCTGTACTCGCTATCATTGCCTGACTGAACAGTCCTGGCAATCTTCACTAACTCTGGGTCCTCATGCTGTTTCTGAGCCACCTGCTCCAGAAACACGGGTGTCACTCTCATCTGGGCCACTAAGGCACCTGTACCAGACAACTCCATCTGTAGACCTTCCTCGATAAGCTTGTAGAATTCCTTCACCACTGGTCTCCTCTCTGCCGTGATGTGGGATAGATTGCCTAGTGACTTCCGGCTTAGGGCGTCTGCCACGACATTCGCCTTACCCGGATGATACTGAATCTTGCAATCATAGTCACTCAGCAGCTCTACCCATCTCCTCTGTCTCAGATTCAGATCTCTTTGACTCAAGATGTACTGCAGGCTCTTATGATCTGTAAAGATCTCACATTTTACCCCATAGAGGTAGTGCCTCCACATCTTGAGTGCAAAGATTACTGCTGCCATCTCAAGGTCATGTGTGGGGTAATTCAACTCATGCTTCTTCAGCTGCCTAGAAGCATAAGCAATCACCTTCTCATTCTGCATCAGCACACAACCCAGTCCCACACAGGACGCATCACAAAAGACTGTAAAGTCCTCATCACTAGATGGCAGTGCTAAAACTAGTGCTGAAGTCAACCTCTTCTTAAGCTCTTCAAAACTCTCTTCGCACTGGTCGGTCCACAGAAACTTCTGATTCTTCCTGGTTAACCTGGTCAGAGGAGCTGCTATCTTTGAGAAGTTCTGAACGAACCTCCTGTAGTAACCTGCCAAACCCAAGAAACTTCTAATCTCTGTCACTGAAGTGGGTCTAGGCCAGTTAGCCACAGTTTCTGTCTTCTTGGGGTCCACCTCAATACCATTTTCTGACACTACATGCCCCAAGAACGAAATGCTCCTCAGCCAGAACTCACATTTAGAGAACTTGGCATACAAGCCATGTTCCCTCTAAGTCTGCAAGACCAACCGCAGATGATGGGCATGCTCTTCTGCATTCCTGGAATACACTAAGATATCATCTATGAAGACAATAACGAAGTGATCCAGGTATTGGCTAAATACTCTGTTCATGAGATCCATGAATGCTGCAGGGGCGTTTGTTAACCCGAACGGCATCACTAGGAACTCAAAATGCCCATATCTGGTCCTGAATGCTGTCTTTGGCACATCTTCATCTCTGATCCTCAGCTGATGATACCCAGATCTCAGATCTATTTTGGAGAAACAACCTGCTCCTGCTAGCTGGTCGAATAGATCGTCGATCCTAGGCAACGGGTACTTGTTCTTGGTAGTAACCTTGTTCAACTGTCTATAGTCGATACAAAGTCTGAGGGATCCATCCTTCTTTTTCACGAACAACACTGGAGCACCCCAAGGTGAGGCACTCGGTCGGATGAAACCCTTATCTACCAGCTCTTGCAATTGTTCTTTAAGCTCTTTCAGCTCTGCTGGCGCCATCCTGTAGGGAGGGATAGAGATCGGTCTGGTTCCTGGCATCAATTCTATTTCGAACTCTATCTCCCTAGGAGGCGGTAAACCTGGCAGCTCGTCTGGGAAAACATCTAAGAACTCTCTAACCACAGGCACCGAGGCGGGCTCTCTGACATCTCTGTCTAGCTCTCTCACATGAGCTAGATAACCCTGACAACCCCTCCTGAGCAGCCTACGAGCCTGTAGGGCTGATATCAAACCTCTAGGTGTACTCCCCCTGTCTCCTCTAAAGACAACCTCTGACCCATCCTGACATCTGAACTTAACTACCTTGTCTCTGCAATCCAAGGTAGCACCATGGGTAGATAGCCAATCCATCCCTAGAATGACGTCAAAATCTGTCAAGTCTAGAACCACTAGGTCGGCGGATAGGCATCTTCCCTCTATGAAAACTGGACTGTACTGGCAGACTGACTCTGCCACTGACGGGTCACATTTGGGTCCGCTGACCCATAGGGGACACTCTAACCCAGAGACCATCAAACCCAACCTCTCGACCGCTTTCGGAGAAACAAAAGAATGGGATGCACCCGGGTCCATTAAGGCATAAACATCTGAACAACCAATGATGATATTACCTGACACCACGGTGTTGGATGTGTTTGCCTCCTGTTGCGTCATTGTGAAGATCCGTGCTGGAGCTGACGGACCTTCTCCTCTGTAAACTGATGAAGAAGAGGCTGACCCTCTCCCTCGGCCTCTGCCACTAGCCTGTGTTGCGGCTGAAGCTGCTGGCTGTGCTACGCTACCCGAAGTTGTCTGTTGGGGCTGTGCCGTAGGAACTGCTCTCGGACATTCCCAAGACATGTGTCTCTCTTGCCCACACCTGTAGCAGGCTGTCGTCCCAAACCGGCATACCCCCCTGTGTAGCTTACCACACCTTGCACACACTGCATTATCAGTACCAGAGCTTGAGCCACCTCCTATTCCCAGACCTGATTTGATCTTGCTCCATAACTTATTCTTCTTTGGTTTCTTAGTGGTACTGCCCCACTTTTTACTAGCTGAACTCAAGGATGAAGGGTCTATCCTTCCCCCACCTGGGGTCTTAGAACCAGAAGGCTGTGCCACTGACTGCTTGACTTTTCCCTCTATTACGGCACTAGCCTCCATTCTCCTGGCCATGTCTATAATGGCATGGAAACTTTCTCTATCAGCTGACTGAATCAAAGAGGAATACCTGGAATTGAGCCTCATGATATACCTCCTCGACTTCTTCGGATCTGTGTCCAGATGTTGCCCAGCAAACGGCAACAACTCTAAGAATCTATCGGTGTACTCATCGACACCCATCTCATCTGTCTGCTTCAGCTGTTCAAACTCAACCACCTTCAGCTCCCTGGAACTGTCAGGGAAAGCCCATCCTGCGAACTCATTCGTAAACTCCTCCCATGACAGACTGTCCACCCTTGGTTTCACATAGTTCTTGAACCACTCTCGTGCCTTCTTGCATTTCAGAGTGAAACCAGCCATCTGAATGGCTCTACTGTCATCAGCCCCTATCTCATCTGTAATTGTTTTGACCTTCTCCAGGTACACAAACGGATCATCACCGGTATCAAACTGGGGAGCACCCAACTTCATATAGTCGGTCATCTTGGCCTTGCTCCCTCCAGATGAGGTAGGTTGAGGTCTTTGGGTTTCTGTAACTGCGGTTTCTGTTGGTGGTGGAGGTGCGGCATCCCCTGGGATAGGGTTTGTTGTGCCTGGATGGAAGGATGGAGGCGGGTACATAGGGTACTGTGGATACTGTGGGTAGAAAGGTGGGTATGGCATGTGAGAAGGGTAAGGATTAAAACTGGGGTAATCCGATGTGCCTCCCATCGAATACCCGGGATATGGTGAAAAAGGTGGGTACTGGGGTGGTGGAACAAACCCCGAGGCCTGAGTGCCTCCCTGAGACTCACCCATGCCCTCTTCTGGCATGTTCATACCAAGACTACCATCCCTCCTCTGGTCCACATCCATCTCTTCTCCCACATCCACTGACCTGCCTCCTTGAACCGTTCCTCTTACTGATCTGTTTCTACCCAGATCCAGAGATCTTCTAGGGTCTCCCACTGCTCTGTCCCTGTTGGACCTACTTGACATTGCCCTTGGCAATGCTGGAGGACGGGCGCTCGTGCCCTCATCCTCCGGTGGTACTCTAGTCAATCTAGCTGATCGACGAGTTCCTCGCATTCTGTTTACTGAAAAACAGCACAGATAACAAAACATTAGCATCCAATGGTTCATGTGGAAACACATGAACCCACATCATATACATAGCATATCTCATGGCATATCATACTTTCATTCTAGACAGGACTCTACATCCTATCCTAGTGGACATGATTCCCTATTGTGCTTGACTTTCTATCACATCTATGAGCCCGACACTCTAGGTCCGACCATATGAACCTAGGGCTCTGATACCACTCTGTAACGACCCGGAAACCGGACCGCTACCGGCGCTAGGATTCAGGTCGGCTTAAGGCCGCCAGAACCCGTAGCAAGCCAAACATACATCCTGTGAACCTGTTTAATCCCATACATGGTCAACAACATACAAAAGAATTAAAAAAACTTTTCTTTCATTCAAACATCTCTTTGCCAAGCCTAGCCTGTGCATGCACAAACATAACATAAACCCCTCATTGGAGTCCTCATCAAATACTCCAATGGGGTAACATAACATAACATATAGCTTGGATTACATAGGCATCATAAAAACATTATATCTCATACAAGACCATGTGTACAGGGAATTCAACAGACTCTAGTCAAGCACATTATCAACTTACATTACATTACATCTCATACTTTTACATTACCAACAAACCATGTCCACAGCTAAGCTATTACATAAACTTCTCTTACTCTGCTGACTTCTCTATCTACTCTGCACCTGCAAGACTGGGGTTAGGGGAGAGGGGGTGAGCTATAAAGCCCAATGAGCAGAAACTAAAAACATTTGCTTTAATTCCTCCATTTTTAGGTATATTATTATTCATTTTATTATTATTATTATTATTTAACTTTTTCTTTCTTTTTCTTATTCATGCTTTCATGAAATGCAACACATCACAGCTAATCACATAAAAGGATGGTATTGTCACCATTAGTCCTCAACATCTCCAAATGCCAGGGGCGTAGAATGGGCCTCACTGGTCTTTCTCTTACATAACATAACATTCTAAAATGCCAGGGGCGTAGAATGGGCCTCGCTGGTCTTTCTCTTACATAGTGCCAGGGGCGTAGAATGGGCCTCGCTGGTCTTCCATAACATATCATCATAACATAACATCAGAGGACTATGGATCACCCAACAACCATCCACATCAACATCAATTTATGCAATGCAGCATATTCGTGAATTCTAATGCAAACATCCTGAAATATTGCATGGCATAATGATGCATGGGCAATGCTTTATGATTCATTCATTTATTCATTTACTTTACTTTAAAACTTAAGGGGTTGTTCCACTCACCTGGTAACTGAAGCTTTAACAACGAACTCTGAATGACTATCTCACAACCGGGGGTCTCGGTTCCTCGGGTCCGAACCTACACAGGTGGACTCAAATGAGGCACCAAACAACAAGAACATAACTCTAAACATACCCCCAAAAACCTCCTAAAAACACCTCAAAACACTCCTAGGAAACATGCAAGAAAAGGCTGGACAGGGCACTTTCGGCGGCACCTTCGGCGGCCGGAAGTCCCTCTAGAGCCGAAAGTCAGGCAGGTTCGGCGGCACCTTCGGCGGCCGAAACTCCCAGACAGAGGCGAAACTCATGCATGTTCGGCGGCACCTTCGGCGGCCGAAAGTCTCGGACAGAGCCGAAACTCCAACTTTCGGGGGCAAGCTTCGGCAGCCTAAAGCTGCCTCTCAAGCCATGTTCGGCGGCCGAAACTCCCTTCGGCTGCCTAACCTAGTTTCTACCAAAGGGCAGAAACTTGGCTCCCTTAAGCATTTTTGCCTTCAAACTCATCAATCATGCATAACTCGTTCTAAAACATGCATAAACACCATACATCACACCTAGGGGTCTCAAACTATCAAATACCCCAACTACAACACTTCAACACACACAAACAACATACATTGTTCATCAAAACATCAAAACCATAAACTCATCAACAAGCCTAAACATGCATCTCTACCCATAAAACAACTTAAAACTTACTTAAAACATATAAGGAGCTTAAGATCGGCTCTTACCTCTTGAAGATCGAGAGGGAGACGACCTAAACTTGGAGATCCACGAAAATGAGCTCCCGAGTTCCCAAAGCTCCAAAACTTGGTTTAAATGCTCAAAACTTGCAATGTGAGTTTAAAACTCAAGAAAAATGGAAGAGATTTGGAGGAAGAACACAAGATTTGCAAAAGGAAGGTCGGAAGCTTGCTGTGGCCGGAAATGGAAGAAAACCTCGCCCATTTCGGCTAAGGGTCCCTTTTATAGTGGCTGGCCAGGCCACGTTCGGGGGCCGAATGTGCCTCCGCATCCATGCAAATGTTCGGCGGCCGAACTTGACTTTCGGCGGCCGAACCTGAACTTCCCTAACTCATGCTTTCGGGGGCCTAACGTGCCTCCAAAACGCATGCATGTTCGGCGGCCAAACTTGACTTTCGGCGGCCGAACCTGGGTTTTCCTCCAATGCTATTTTCATGCAAAAACTCATTTAGTTTCATACTTTAAAACATTAAAATTCATGAATACATTTTATAAAACATGTCTTTACCCTTCTAGAAGTTCCCGACATCCGAAATTCCACCGGACGGTAGGAATTCCGATACCGGAGTCTAGCCGGGTATTACAATCATATTCGTGAATTCTAATGCAAACAACCTATTGCATAACATGGTATTCATGATGCATGAACATGCTTGAACATGTTGAAAACATTTGATTTAAAACATAAGGGTTAGTTCCACTCACCTTTGGCTAGCTCTAGACTAACTCTGAAGCAGCTAACACTGCTAAACACCTCGGTTCCTCGGGTCCGATCCTACACAGGTGGACTCCAGTTGTAATACCCGGCTAGACTCCGGTATCGGAATCCCTACCGTCCGGTGGGACCTCGGATGTCGGAAACCTCTAGAAGGGTAAAACTACGATTTTATGAAATGTTTTCATGTATTTCATGTTTTTAAGTAAGAAATTAAATGAGTTTTTGCATAAAAATCTTTGGAGGAAAACCCAGGTTCGGCCGCCGAAAGTCAAGTTCGGCCGCCGAACATGCATGCGTTTTGGAGGCACGTTAGGCCCCCGAAAGCATGAGTGAGGGAAGTCAAGGTTCGGCCGCCGAACCTCATGTTCGGCCGCCGAACATTTGCATGGATGCGGAGGCACATTCGGCCCCCGAACGTGGTCTGGCCAGCCACTATAAAAAGGGTCCCTCAGCCGAAAATGGGCGAGCTTTTTCTCCCCATTTCGGCCAAGGTGAGCATTCCGCCATCCTTCCCCAATCTTGAGTTTTTCCTTCCTTTTTCCATGATCTTTACAAGTTTATAACTTTGGTTTTGAAGATCTTTGAGCTTAGAACGAGTTTTGGAGTTTGGAGACCAAAAGTTGGAACTTCTCCCATCTCCAAGTTTAGATCTCCTCAACCCTCGATCTTCAAGAGGTAAGAGCCGATCTTAAGCTCAATGTATGATTTAAACAAGTTTTATGAAGTTTTAAGGGGTAGAATGCATGTTAGGGCATATGTTAAACCTATGGGTTTTTGATAACTTTTTGAACAATGTAGCTTGATTGTGTGTGATTGAAGTGTTGTAGTTGGGGTATATGCATGTTTGAGGCCCCTAGGAACTTGTATGCATGCTTTGGTTGAACAATATGCATGTTTGGAAGGTTTGGAGGCGAAATGTGCTAAGAGAGCCAAGTTTCTGCCCTTTGGCAGAAACCAGGTTCGGCAGCCGAAGGTACTTTCGGCCGCCGAACATGGCTGGGGAGGCAGGCCTTTCGGCTGCCGAAGTTGCCCCCGAAAAGAGACTTTCGTCTCTGTCTGGCACTTTCGGCCGCCGAAGGTGCCGCCGAACCTACCTGAGTTTCGTCTCTGTCCAGGACTTTCGGCCGCCGAAGGTGCCGCCGAAAGTACCCTGTTCAGCCATTTCTTGCATGTTTTCATGTGATGTTTTCAGGATGTTTTAGGGGGTTTTTGGGGAGTATTATAGAGTCATGTTCATGTATGTTTGGTGCCTCATTTGAGTCCACCTGTGTAGGTTCGGACCCGAGGAACCGAGACCCCCGGTTGTGAGATAGTCGTTCAGAGTTCGTTGTTTAAGCTTCAGTTACCAGGTGAGTGGAACAACCCCCTTAAGCTTTAAAGTAAATGAATAAATGAATGAATCATAAAGCATTGCCCATGCATCATTATGCCATGCAATAGTAGGTTGTTTGCATTAGAATTCACGAATATGTTGCATTGCATACTTTGTTGTTGATGTGGATGAATGTTGAATGATCCATTAGCCCTTGTATGTCATGATAGCCTATGTGAGTCCAGGTGTGCCTGCTACGGCTCTACGCCCCTGGCACTATGACTGATTATGGAAGTCCGGGTGTGCCTGCTACGGCTCTACGCCCCCGGCATGTATAAGTAAGAAAGATAGGGGCTAAATGGTGACAAGTTCATCCTTGTTGTGAAATGTTTGTGTTATGGCGCATACATGAAAGCATGAATAAGAAAAAGTTATATGATAATAAAAATAATTAAATGAATAATAATATACCTAAAAAAGGAGGAATTAAAACAAATGTTTTTAGTTTCTGCTCACTGGGCTCTAGTAGCTCACCCCACTCCCTTTATCCCCAGAGTTGCAGGTACAAGAGAGATCAAGAAGTCGGCTAGAGTGAAGTCAAGTCATGTATGTTGTAATAGATAGTAGTGGACATGAACATGATGTAATGAGTATTTATGACCATGTAATGAATGATTTGATGATATATTGAGGATTATAGTAGTGCTTGACCTAGAGGTGTGTGAATCCCCATTATGTACAGAGTGTTTAATGAGTAATGATGTTAATGACCATGATTATCCAAGCTGTTATGTATGATGATGATACCCCATTGGAGTATTTGATGAGGACTCCAGTGTGGGGTTTATGTATGATTTTGTGCATGCACAGGTTTTGCTTGGATAAGAGGAAAGAAAATTTTTACAGATCATGTATATGTTGTTATGTATGGGATTCCACAGGTTTACAGGAGGTATGTAGGCTTGCTACGGGTCCCGGCGGCCTTAAGCCGATCTGGATCCTAGCGCCGGTAACGGGTCGGATTTCCGGGTCGTTACAGAGTGGTATCAGAGCCCTAGGTTCATATGATCGGACCTAGAGTGTCGGGCTCATAGATGTTCTAGAAGGTCAAGCACACTAGGAAAATCATGTCCACTAGGATAGGATGTAGAGTCCTGTCTATATGATGATATGATATGCCATGATGATATGCATGTGCATAAATGCTATGATGTGATGCTATGTATGTGATGAGGGTTCATGTGTTTCCACATGAACCATATGATGCTAATGATTGCTTATACTATGTGCTGTTTTTCAGAAAATAGAATGAGAGGAACTCGTCGATCTGCACGATTGACTGGAGTGCCACCTCAGGACGAGGGCGCTGATGCCCGTCCTTCAGCTTTGCCTAGGGCAATGTCCAGTAGGTCCAACAGAGACAGAGTAGCTAGAGACCCTAGAAGGTCTTTGGATCTGGGTAGAAGCAGGTCAGTAAGGGGAACAGTGCAGGGAGGAATGTCTGAGGATATGGAAGTAGATCAGAGGAGGGATGGCAGTCTCGGTGTGAGCATGCCGGAAGAGGGCATGGGAGAATCAGAAGGAGGCACTCAGGCCTCGAGTTATGTCCAGCCACATCACTACCCACCCTATTCACACCATCCAGGGTATTCGATGGGAGGTACATCGGATTACCCCAGTTTTAGCCCTTATCCTCCACATATGCCATACCCACCTTACTACCCACCATACTCTCAGTACCCCATGTACCCACCTCCACCTCCCTATACTAGTACAGCAAACCCTACCCCAGGGGATGTTGTACCTCCACCACCACCAGTATCTACTGTCCCGGAAACACAAGTACCCAAACCTACCTCATCTGGAGGGAGCAAGGTCAAGATGACCGATTATATGAAGCTGGGTGCTCCCCAGTTTGAGACCGGTGATGATCCGTTCGTGTATTTGGAGCGGGTCAAGGCAATTACAGATGAGATAGGGGCTGATGACAGTAGAGCCATTCAGATGGCCGGGTTCACGCTTAAGTGCAAGAAGGCACGGGAGTGGTTCAAGAATTATGTGAACCCGAGAGTGGACAGCATGAATTGGGAAGAGTTTTCAAACGAGTTTGCAGGATGGGCTTTCCCTGATAGTTCAAGGGAATTGAAGATGATAGAATTCGAACAGTTGAGGCAAACTGATGACATGAGTGTAGACGAGTACACAGACAGGTTCCTGGAGTTGTTGCCATATGCTGGGCTGAATTTGGACACAGATCAAAAGAAGTCAAGGAGATATATTATGAGGCTGCACTCCAGGTATTCCTCTTTGGTACAGTCAGCAGAGAGAGAGAGTTTCCATGCCATAGTGGATATGGCTAGGAGAATGGAGGCTAGTGCTATCGTTGAGGGGAAAGTAAAACAGTCAGTGGCACAGTCTTCTGGTTCCAAGACCCCAGGTGGGGAAAGGGTAGACTCTTCTTCTCTAAGTGCAGCAGTTGCAGGCAGTAAGAAGTGGGACAGAGGCCACAGAAAATCTAAGAAGAATAAGTTCTGGAACAAGATCAAGTCAGGTCTGGGTTTAGGCAGTGGCTCAAGCTCTGGCGCAGAGGTTCCAGCATGTATGAGATGTGGGAGACCACACAAGGGAGTATGTCTGGCAGGGACAAACACATGTTTCAGATGCGGACAGGCGGGTCATTTGGCTCGAGACTGTCCTAGAGGAGCCTTTACAGCACCGTCTCAGCAGACAACCTCCGGCAGTGTGGTGCAGCCAGTAGCTCCAGCCGCAACACAGGCCAGTGGCAGAGGCAGAGAGAGAGGGTCAGCCTCTTCATCAGCAGGATACAGAGGTGAAGGTCCATCAGCTCCGGCACGGATCTTCACTATGACTCAGCAGGAGGCCAACACATCCAACACAGTGGTGGCAGGTAATCTCATCATTGGTTGTTCTGATGTGTATGCCTTAATGGACCCGGGTGCATCTCATTCTTTTATTGCTCCGAGAGTCGTGGAGAGGGTAGGATTGATGGTCTCTGGGTTAGAGTGTCCCCTATGGGTCAGTGGACCCAAGTGTGACCCGTCAGTGGCAGAGGCAGTCTGCCAATGTAGTCCAGTTTTCATAGAGGGAAGATGCCTTTCCGCCGACCTCGTGGTTCTAGATTTGACAGATTTTGACGTCATTCTAGGGATGGATTGGTTATCGACCCATGGTGCTACCTTGGACTGTAGAGACAAGGTAGTCAGATTCAGAGATCAGGATGGGTCAGAGGTCGTCTTCAGAGGAGACAAGAGGGGTACACCTAGAGGTCTGATCTCAGCTCTTCAGGCTCGTAGGTTGCTTAGGAGGGGATGTCAGGGGTTTCTAGCTCATGTGAGGGAGTTAGATAGTCATGTCAGAGAGCCCGCCTCAGTGCCTGTGGTGAGTGAGTTCTTAGATGTTTTCCCAGACGAGCTGCCAGGGTTACCACCTGCTAGGGAGATAGAGTTCGAGATTGAGTTAATGCCTGGTGCCAGACCGATCTCTATCCCTCCCTACAGGATGGCACCAGCTGAATTGAAGGAACTGAAGGAACAGTTGCGAGAGCTGGTAGATAAGGGTTTCATCCGACCGAGTACTTCACCTTGGGGTGCTCCGGTTTTGTTTGTGAGGAAGAAGGATGGATCCCTTAGACTTTGTATCGACTACAGACAGTTGAACAAGGTCACTACCAAGAACAAGTACCCTTTACCGAGGATCGACGATCTATTCGACCAGCTAGCAGGAGCAGGTTGTTTCTCCAAAATAGATCTGAGATCAGGGTACCATCAGTTGAGGATAAGGAATGAAGATGTACCGAAGACAGCTTTCAGGACCAGGTATGGGCACTATGAGTTCCTTGTGATGCCGTTTGGGTTGACCAACGCCCCTGCAGCATTCATGGACCTCATGAACAGAGTATTCAGTCAGTATCTGGATCACTTCGTTATTGTCTTCATAGATGATATCCTAGTGTATTCCAGGAATGCAGAGGAGCATGCCCATCACCTGAGAACAGTTTTGCAGACCTTGAGAGAGCATGGCTTGTATGCCAAGTTCTCCAAGTGTGAGTTTTGGCTTAGGAGCATTTCATTCTTGGGGCACATTGTGTCAGAACAGGGTATTGAAGTAGACCCCAAGAAGGTAGAGGCTGTAGCTAACTGGCCTAGACCCACCACAGTGACCGAGATTAAGAGTTTTCTGGGTTTAGCAGGTTACTACAGGAGGTTCGTTCAGGACTTCTCAAAGATTGCTGCTCCTATGACCAAATTGACAAAGAAGAATCAGAAGTTCATATGGACCGACCAGTGTGAGGAAAGCTTTGAGGAGCTTAAGAGGAGATTGACTTCAGCACCGGTGTTAGCTCTGCCAAAAAGTGATGATGACTTCTCAGTATATTGTGATGCGTCCCGAGTGGGACTGGGTTGTGTGCTAATGCAAAATGAGAGGGTGATCGCTTATGCTTCGAGGCAGCTGAAGAAGCATGAGCTGAATTACCCCACACATGACCTAGAGATGGCAGCAGTGATCTTTGCACTCAAGATGTGGAGGCATTACCTTTATGGGGTAAAGTGTGAGATCTTCACAGATCATAAGAGCCTGCAGTACATCCTGAGTCAGAGAGAACTGAACATGAGGCAGAGGAGGTGGGTAGAGCTGTTGAGTGACTATGATTGCAAGATTCAGTACCATCCGGGTAAGGCGAATGTTGTGGCAGACGCCCTAAGCCGGAAATCACTCGGCAGTCTATCCCACATTTCAGCAGAGAGGAGGCCGGTGGTGAAGGAGTTCCACAGACTTATGAGTGAGGGATTACAGTTGGAGTTGTCTGGCACAGGTGCCTTAGTGGCTCAGATGAGAGTGACACCCGTGTTTCTGGAGCAGGTAGCTCAGAAACAGCATGAGGACCCAGAATTGGTCAGGATAGCCAGAACGGTTCAGTCAGGCCAGAGTAATGAGTTCAAGTTTGATGATAAGGGGATCCTCCGCTACGGGAACAGATTATGTGTGCCAGATGACATTGGTCTGAAGGGAGATATTATGGGGGAAGCCCATAATACCAGGTATAGTGTTCACCCTGGAGCCACCAAGATGTATCAGGATCTGAAGAGAGTGTATTGGTGGCCAGCTATGAAGAAGGACGTGGCACTGTTCGTGTCAGCCTGCGATGTGTGTCAAAGGGTGAAACTAGAGCATCAGAAGCCGGCTGGAATGCTTAACCCGCTACCTATTCCAGAGTGGAAATGGGAGAATATAGCTATGGACTTCGTAGTGGGGTTACCGGCGACGTCCAACAGATTGGACTCCATATGGGTGATTGTGGATAGACTCACCAAATCTGCTCACTTCATCCCTGTCAGGAGTGGTTACTCTGTGGACAAGCTGGCGCAGGTGTACGTAGATGAGATTGTCAGACTGCATGGGGTCCCGGTATCTATAGTGTCAGATAGAGGGCCCCAGTTCACCTCCAGGTTTTGGCGGAGTCTGCAGAACGCGATGGGTACCAGATTAGACTTCAGTACTGCCTTCCACCCACAGACGGACGGACAGTCAGAGAGGACCATCCAGACAATAGAGGATATGCTCAGAATGTGCGTGCTAGATTTTGGCGGTTCTTGGAGGCAGCATCTACCTTTGGTGGAGTTTGCCTACAATAACAGCTATCATGCTAGCATAGGGATGGCTCCATATGAAGCTTTGTATGGGAGGAAGTGCAGATCACCTATCTGCTGGGAGGAGGTAGGAGAGAGGACCCTTGCGGGTCCGGAGTTAGTAGAGCTTACCAGCAGGGTAGTACCCATAATCAGAGAGAGGATCAAGACTGCTGCTAGTCGGCAGAAGAGTTATGCAGATATCCGCAGAAGACAGCTACAGTTTCAGGAGGGGGATTTGGTTTTGCTCAAGGTGTCTCCTATGAAAGGAGTGGTTCGGTTCGGGAAGAAGGGTAAGTTAGCTCCACGGTACATCGGTCCTTTCGAGGTGCTTCAGAGGGTCGGTAATGTGTCGTACAAGCTAGACTTGCCTGCTTCGATGGAGAGAATCCATCCGATTTTCCATGTTTCTCTGTTACGGAAGTACGTGTCGGATCCTGGAAAGGTTCTTAGTGAGCCTGATATGGAGATCCATGAGGATCTCACCTATGTAGAACAGCCAGTGCGGATCCTAGACACTCAGATCAGAAAGCTGAGGAACAAGGAAATCCCGATGGTGAAAGTCCTTTGGGACCACCACAATATTGAAGAATGCACCTGGGAGACACGGGAGTCCATGCTCCAGCAATACCCCCATCTGTTCTGAGGTGAGTGTTAGTTGTTCTATATGTTGCATGTATGAGATATTGTATGCCATGTTGTATGCTATGATTGATGCCATGCTTTGTATGTTAGTTGAGGAACATTCGGGGACGAATGTTCTTAAGGGGGGGAGAATGTAATACCCGGCTAGACTCCGGTATCGGAATCCCTACCGTCCGGTGGGACCTCGGATGTCGGAAACCTCTAGAAGGGTAAAACTACGATTTTATGAAATGTTTTCATGTATTTCATGTTTTTAAGTAAGAAATTAAATGAGTTTTTGCATAAAAATCTTTGGAGGAAAACCCAGGTTCGGCCGCCGAAAGTCAAGTTCGGCCGCCGAACATGCATGCGTTTTGGAGGCACGTTAGGCCCCCGAAAGCATGAGTGAGGGAAGTCAAGGTTCGGCCGCCGAACCTCATGTTCGGCCGCCGAACATTTGCATGGATGCGGAGGCACATTCGGCCCCCGAACGTGGTCTGGCCAGCCACTATAAAAAGGGTCCCTCAGCCGAAAATGGGCGAGCTTTTTCTCCCCATTTCGGCCAAGGTGAGCATTCCGCCATCCTTCCCCAATCTTGAGTTTTTCCTTCCTTTTTCCATGATCTTTACAAGTTTATAACTTTGGTTTTGAAGATCTTTGAGCTTAGAACGAGTTTTGGAGTTTGGAGACCAAAAGTTGGAACTTCTCCCATCTCCAAGTTTAGATCTCCTCAACCCTCGATCTTCAAGAGGTAAGAGCCGATCTTAAGCTCAATGTATGATTTAAACAAGTTTTATGAAGTTTTAAGGGGTAGAATGCATGTTAGGGCATATGTTAAACCTATGGGTTTTTGATAACTTTTTGAACAATGTAGCTTGATTGTGTGTGATTGAAGTGTTGTAGTTGGGGTATATGCATGTTTGAGGCCCCTAGGAACTTGTATGCATGCTTTGGTTGAACAATATGCATGTTTGGAAGGTTTGGAGGCGAAATGTGCTAAGAGAGCCAAGTTTCTGCCCTTTGGCAGAAACCAGGTTCGGCAGCCGAAGGTACTTTCGGCCGCCGAACATGGCTGGGGAGGCAGGCCTTTCGGCTGCCGAAGTTGCCCCCGAAAAGAGACTTTCGTCTCTGTCTGGCACTTTCGGCCGCCGAAGGTGCCGCCGAACCTACCTGAGTTTCGTCTCTGTCCAGGACTTTCGGCCGCCGAAGGTGCCGCCGAAAGTACCCTGTTCAGCCATTTCTTGCATGTTTTCATGTGATGTTTTCAGGATGTTTTAGGGGGTTTTTGGGGAGTATTATAGAGTCATGTTCATGTATGTTTGGTGCCTCATTTGAGTCCACCTGTGTAGGTTCGGACCCGAGGAACCGAGACCCCCGGTTGTGAGATAGTCGTTCAGAGTTCGTTGTTTAAGCTTCAGTTACCAGGTGAGTGGAACAACCCCCTTAAGCTTTAAAGTAAATGAATAAATGAATGAATCATAAAGCATTGCCCATGCATCATTATGCCATGCAATAGTAGGTTGTTTGCATTAGAATTCACGAATATGTTGCATTGCATACTTTGTTGTTGATGTGGATGAATGTTGAATGATCCATTAGCCCTTGTATGTCATGATAGCCTATGTGAGTCCAGGTGTGCCTGCTACGGCTCTACGCCCCTGGCACTATGACTGATTATGGAAGTCCGGGTGTGCCTGCTACGGCTCTACGCCCCCGGCATGTATAAGTAAGAAAGATAGGGGCTAAATGGTGACAAGTTCATCCTTGTTGTGAAATGTTTGTGTTATGGCGCATACATGAAAGCATGAATAAGAAAAAGTTATATGATAATAAAAATAATTAAATGAATAATAATATACCTAAAAAAGGAGGAATTAAAACAAATGTTTTTAGTTTCTGCTCACTGGGCTCTAGTAGCTCACCCCACTCCCTTTATCCCCAGAGTTGCAGGTACAGGAGAGATCAAGAAGTCGGCTAGAGTGAAGTCAAGTCATGTATGTTGTAATAGATAGTAGTGGACATGAACATGATGTAATGAGTATTTATGACCATGTAATGAATGATTTGATGATATATTGAGGATTATAGTAGTGCTTGACCTAGAGGTGTGTGAATCCCCATTATGTACAGAGTGTTTAATGAGTAATGATGTTAATGACCATGATTATCCAAGCTGTTATGTATGATGATGATACCCCATTGGAGTATTTGATGAGGACTCCAGTGTGGGGTTTATGTATGATTTTGTGCATGCACAGGTTTTGCTTGGATAAGAGGAAAGAAAATTTTTACAGATCATGTATATGTTGTTATGTATGGGATTCCACAGGTTTACAGGAGGTATGTAGGCTTGCTACGGGTCCCGGCGGCCTTAAGCCGATCTGGATCCTAGCGCCGGTAACGGGTCGGATTTCCGGGTCGTTACACCAGTGAGGTGCCAAACATACTCTAAACAACTTATAAACAACTACCCAAAAACCCCCCTAAAGCATCACTTAAACATGCATAGAAAGCACTCAAGAAAAGGCTGGACAGGGTACTTTCGGCGGCACCTTCGGCGGCCGAAAGTCCCAGATAGAGACGAAAGTCAGGCAGGTTCGGCGGCACCTTCGGCGGCCGAACCCTCTCTCCAGAGAAGAAAGTCAGGCACTTTCGGCGGCCGAACATTACCTTCGGTGGCCGAAAGTCTGCTTTCAAGCCAAAACTCAGCTTTCGGGGGCAAGGTTTGGCGGCCAATCCCTGCAATCTCAGGCAGGTTCGGCGGCCGAAACCACCTTCGGCGGCCGAACCTGAGTTCATCCAGAACTCAGCCTTTGTGCATTTCAAGCCTTCCAAACCTTCCATACACCCCAAAACAAGCACCCAACTTCTCAAACACATGCATACATCCTTAACCATGCACAAAGGAGCTCAAACAAGCTTAAACTCCCAAAAACAACATCTAAAGCATACATAGATAGTTTATGACCCACATAGGCCAAAACCATCAAAACAAACCAAACCTCACATACTCTTTCCCAATCATGCATACTCTCTCCCATATGCTCAAGGGGCTTGAAAACTAACTTAAACCCCAACACAAACATCACATGAACATACATTATCATACATTGGGCATAAAACCCACATAAACCCTAACATGCATATCTACCCATACTCAACCATCAAAACCTCTTAAAACTCACTTAAAACTTCATGAAACGTAAAAGAAAGCATAGATCCACACTTACCTCTTGAAGATCGAGGGTTTGTGCGAGCTCTAACTTGGAGATGGGAGGAAACAACTCCTTGGGTCTCCAAGCTCCCAAAACTTTGATCTAAGCTTGAAAACTCTTCAAAACAACCATGGAACTCATAAAATATGAAGGAGATGAAGAGAAAACATGAAAATGACCAAAGGAGGACATGAACACACCTGAGCTCGAGAATGGGGAGAAATCTCGCCCATTTTCGGTCTGAGGGGCTTTTATAGGTGGCCAGCCAAACCTCCTTCGGCGGCCTAACATGCATGCAAAACACCCCCACGTTCGGAGGCCGAACTTGAGGTTCGGCGGCCGAACCTGGTTTGTTCAAACATAGCTTTCGGAGGCCAAAAGCGCTCTCGAAACCTACTCATGTTCGGCGGCCGAACTTCACTTTCGGCGGCCGAACCTGGCAAAAACCTCCTTGGTCTTTTCTTTTCAAAACTCACTTCTTTTTCATTTAAAACCATGAAATCAGTAAAAAATCATTTTAGAAATCACATTTTACCCCTCTAGAAGACTCTGGCATCATCAAAATTCCATATTCCAACGGAGACTCCGCCGGAAGGTAGGGATTCCGATGCCGGAATCTAGCCGGGTATTACAAATGAGGCTTATGGATGATAGAGGTGTGCTTGACCATAGAATGTTGTTATCCCTTTAATACATGATCTTAGATGTTTTATGATGCTTATGTGAACCAACTCAATATATATTGTATCGCCTTTTGGGGCATTGATGAGATCCCACAGAGGGGTCAATGCTTATAATTATGTCTATGTTCAGTGCATGCACAGGTTGAGTTTGGTGTATGAGAGAATGTATGAAAGAAAAGTTTTAATTTTATGTATATCCTTGATCATGTATGGGATTAATCAGGTTTACAAGTTTTATGTCAGGCTTGCTACGGGTTCCAGCGGCCTTAAGTCGACCTAGATCCTAGCGCCGGTAGCGGTCCGATTTTCGGGTCGTTACAGAATGGTATCAGAGCCCTAGGTTCATAGGATCAGACCTAGAGTGTCGGGCTCATAGATGTTCTAGAAGGTCAAGCACAATAGGAAGATCATGTCCATTAGGATAGGATGTTGAGTCCTGTCTTGTATGATGATGTGAAATGCCATGATTATATACATGTGCATTGATGCTATGATATGAATGATATATATGTGATGCGGGTTCATGTGTTTCCACATGAACCATATGATGCTAATGTTTGTGTGATGTGTACTGTTTTTTAGAAAACAGGATGAGAGGAACCCGTCGATCTGCAAGATTGACTGGAGTACCACCTGAGGATGAGGGCACGAGTGCCCGTCCTCCTGCATTGCCTAGGGCAATGTCATGTAGATCAAACAGAGAAAGAGTGTCAAGGGACCCTAGAAGGTCTTTTGATGCTAGCAGAAGGGGGACAGATAGGGGAGGAAGTTCTTTGGATGTGAGGGAAGTTATGGAAGAGGATCAGAGGAGGGATGGGAATTTGGATGTCAGCATGGCAGAAGAAGGGACAGGGGAGTCACAGGGAGGCGCTCAGGCCTCGGGGTATGGTTTTCCACCCCATTATCCACCCTTCCCACAGGGTTCAGGGTATCCGATGGGAGGCACATCGGATTATTCCAGCTTTAACCCCTACCCTACTTACATGCCTTATCCACCTTTCTATCCACCTTACACACAGTACCCAGCTTATCCACCCTCACCCTTCTATCCTAACCCGGCAAACCCTACCTCGGGGAATGCTGCGCCCCCACCTCCACCACCTACAGAACCAACAGCCCCAGTTACTCAACCTTCTAGATCTAGTTCAGCCAGTGGGAGCAAAGTGAAGATGACAGATTACCTTAAGCTGGATGCTCCCAAATACAAGTCAGGGGATGATCCCTTTGAGTACCTGAGAGTAGTGAAGACGATAACTGATGAACTAGGGGCAGATGACAGCAGGGCCATTCAGATGGCAGGGTTCACCTTAAAGTGCAAAAAGGCACGGGAATGGTTCAAGTGTTATGTGGACCCAAGACTAGACGGCATGACATGGGAGGAATTTGCAAATGAGTTCGCTGGATGGGCTTTTCTAGACAGTTCCAGAGAACTGAAGATGATTGAGTTTGAGCAGCTGAGGCAGACAGAGCACATGAGTATAGAAGAGTACACGGATAAATTCTTGGAGTTATTGCCTTTTTCAGGGCAAGCTCTAGATACAGATTCGAAGAAAGCCAAGAGATATGTTATGAAGCTGCATTCTAGGTACTCCTCTTTGATTCAGTCAGTTGAGAGGGAAAGTTTCCACACTGTGGTGGATATGGCTCGAAGGATGGAGGCGAGTGCTATAGTTGAGGGGTCAGTGAAGCAGTCAGTGACCCAGTCTTCAGGGGTTAAGACCCCAGGCAGAGGAGGGCCAGGTCCCTCTTCTCAGAGCTCAGGTAGCAAGAGGTGGAATAACACCACCAAGAAGCCGAAGAAGAACAAGTTTTGGAGTAAGTTGAAATCCGGTCTGGGATTAGGCGGTGGCTCGAGCTCAGGCTCAGACGGTATAGAATGCCTAAGGTGTGGGAGGCCACACAAGGGAGTGTGTCGAGCTGGGACTAATGCATGCTTCAGATGTGGACAGGAGGGACACATGGCTCGGGAGTGTCCTAGAGCACCTTTTATGGGCCAGCCCCAGCAGACAGCTTCTGGTAGTGTGGCACAGCCAGCAGCTCCAGCCACAACTCAGGGCAGTGGCAGAGGTAGAGGGAGAGGGGCAGCCTCTTCTTCTGGTTCCCGAGGTGAAGGTCCATCAGCTCCAGCCAGGATCTTCACCATGACTCAGCAGGAGGCTAACACATCCAACACCGTGGTGTCAGGTAATCTCATCATTGGGTGTTCTGATGTGTATGCATTAATAGACCCGGGTGCATCTCATTCTTTTATTGCTCCGAGAGCCGTTGAGAGGTTGGGTCTGATAGTCTCTGGGTTAGAGTGTCCCCTATGGGTCAGTGGACCCAAGTGTGACCCGTCAGTGGCAGAGTCAGTCTGCCAGTACAGTCCAGTTTTTGTTGAGGGAAGATGCCTCTCCGCCGACCTTGTGGTTCTAGATTTGACAGACTTTGACGTCATTCTAGGGATGGATTGGCTATCTACCCATGGTGCTACCTTGGACTGCAGAGACAAGGTAGTCAGGTTCAGAGATCAGAACGGGTCAGAGGTCGTCTTCAGAGGAGACAAGAGGGGTACACCTAGAGGTCTGATATCAGCTCTTCAGGCTCGTAGGTTGCTTAGGAAGGGATGTCAGGGGTATTTATCTCATGTGAGAGAGCTTAGCAGTCAGGTTAGGGAGCCAGCCTCAGTGCCAGTTGTCAGAGAATTTCAGGATGTTTTTCCAGATGAGCTTCCAGGTTTACCACCTGCTAGGGAGATAGAGTTCGAGATAGAGTTGATGCCTGGAACTAGACCGATCTCTATCCCTCCCTACAGGATGGCCCCAGCCGAGTTGAAGGAATTGAAAGAACAGTTGCAAGAGCTGGTAGAAAAGGGCTTCATCTGACAGAGTACCTCACCTTGGGGTGCTCCGGTCTTGTTTGTGAGGAAGAAGGATGGATCCCTCAGACTTTGTATCGACTACAGGCAGTTGAACAAAGTCACTACCAAGAACAGGTACCCTCTGCCAAGGATCGACGATCTATTCGACCAGCTAGCAGGAGCCGGTTGTTTCTCCAAAATAGATCTGAGATCGGGGTACCATCAGCTAAGGATAAGGGAGGAAGACGTTCCAAAGACAGCTTTCAGGAGCAGATATGGGCATTATGAGTTCCTTGTGATGCCGTTCGGGTTAACCAACGCCCCTGCAACATTCATGGATCTCATGAATAGAGTGTTTAGCCAATACCTGGATCACTTTGTTATTGTCTTCATAGATGATATCTTGGTGTATTCCAGGAACGTAGAGGAGCATGCCCATCATCTGAGGTTGGTTCTGCAGACCTTGAGGGAACATGGCTTGTATGCCAAGTTCTCTAAGTGTGAGTTCTGGCTGAGGAGCATTTCATTCTTGGGGCATGTAGTGTCAGAAAATGGAATAGAGGTGGACCCCAAGAAGGTAGAAGCTGTGGCTAACTGGCCTAGACCCACTTCAGTGACAGAAATCAGGAGTTTCTTGGGTTTGGCGGGTTACTACAAGAGGTTTGTACAGGACTTCTCAAAGATTGCAGCTCCTCTGACCAGGTTAACCAGGAAGAATCAGAAGTTTATGTGGACCGACCAGTGCGAAGAGAGTTTTGAAGAGCTTAAGAGGAGGTTGACTTTAGCACCAGTGTTAGCCCTGCCATCTAGCAATGAAGACTTCTCAGTGTATTGTGATGCGTCCCGTGTGGGACTGGGTTGTGTGTTAATGCAGAATGAAAGGGTGATTGCTTATGCTTCTAGACAGCTGAAGAAGCATGAGTTGAATTACCCCACACATGACCTGGAGATGGCAGCAGTAATCTTTGCACTCAAGATGTGGAGGCACTACCTCTATGGGGTTAAATGTGAGATCTTCACATATCATAAGAGCCTGCAGTACATCCTGAGTCAAAGAGATTTGAACTTGAGACAGAGAAGGTGGGTAGAGCTGCTAAGTGACTATGATTGCAAGATTCAGTACCATCCGGGTAAGGCAAATGTTGTGGCAGACGCCTTAAGCCGAAAATCACTTGGCAGCTTATCCCATATATCAGCAGAGAGGAGGCCAGTGGTGAAGGAGTTTTACAAGCTCATTGAGGAAGGTCTACAGTTGGAGTTGTCTGGTACAAGTGCTTTGGTAGCCCAGATGAGAGTGGCGCTCGTGTTTCTGGAGCAGGTGGCTCAGAAACAGCATGAGGACCCAGGGTTAGTAAAGATTGCCAGGACTATTCAGTATCAGGCAAAGATAGTGAGTTCAGATTCGACAGCAAGGGGATCCTCCGCTATGGGAGCAGACTATGTGTACCAGATGATATAGGGCTAAAAGGAGACATTATGAGAGAGGCTCATAATGCAAGATACAGAGTTCACCCCGGAGCCACCAAGATGTATCAAGATCTGAAGAAGGTTTATTGGTGGCCAGCTATGAAGAAAGAAGTGGCACAGTTTGTGTCAGCCTGCGAAGTGTGTCAGAGGGTGAAGCTGGAACATCAGAAGCCAGCTGGAATGCTTAACCCGCTACCTATTCCAGAGTGGAAATGGGAGAATATAGCTATGGACTTCGTAGTGGAGTTACCGGCGGCGTCCAACAGATTGGACTCTATATAGGTGATTGTGGACAGACTCACCAAATCTGCTCACTTCATCCCTGTCAGGAGTGGCTATTCTGTGGACAAGTTGGCGCAGGTGTATGTCGATGAGATCGTCAGATTGCATGGGGTTCCTGTTTCGATAGTGTCAGATAGAGGGCCCCAGTTCACCTTCAGGTTTTGGCGGAGTCTGCAGAATGTCATGGGTACCAGGTTGGATTTTAGCACTACTTTCCATCCACAGACGGACGGACAATCAGAAAGGACCATCCAGACGATAGAGGATATTCTTAGAATGTGTGTGCTGGACTTTGGCGGTTCTTGGAGGCAGCATCTACCTTTGGTGGAGTTTGCCTACAATAACAGCCATCATGCTAGCATCGGGATGGCTCCATATGAAGCTTTGTATGGGAGGAAGTGCAGATCACCTGTTTGCTGGGAAGAAGTTGGAGAAAAGGCCTTGGCAGGGCCTGAGCTAGTAGAGATTACCAGCAGGGTAGTACCCATAATCAGAGAAAGGATCAAGACTGCTGCAAGCAGACAGAAGAGTTATGCAGACATCCGCAGAAGACAGATAGAGTTCAGGACGGGGATCTGATATTGCTCAAGGTGTCTCCTATGAAAAGAGTGGTTCGCTTTGGGAAGAAAGGTAAACTAGCACCACGATACATCGGACCCTTTGAAATCTTGCAAAAGATTGGGAATGTGTCGTACAAGCTGGATTTACCTGCTTCTATGGAGAGAATCCATCCGGTTTTCCATGTTTCCATGTTGAGGAAGTTTGTGTCAGATCCGGGCAAGGTTCTTAGTGAGCCTGATGTTGAGATCCAAGAGGATCTCACTTATGTTGAGCAGCCAGTACGGATCATAGACACCCAGATCAGGAAGCTGAGAAATAAGGAAATCCCAATGGTGAAAGTCCTTTGGAACCACCACAATTTGGAAGAATGCACTTGGGAGACACGGGAGTCCATGCTCCAGCAATACCCCTATCTTTTCTAAGGTTAGTTCCTTGTGAGTTCTTGTGCTTGTATGTATGTTTTGTTTATGCCATGCTATGTGTTAGTTGGTGAACATTCGGGGACGAATGTTCTTAAGGGGGGGAGAATGTAATACCCGGCTAGACTCCGGTATCGGAATTCCTATCGTCCGGTGGAATCTCGGATGTCGGAAGCCTCTGGTAGGGTAGAAACATGTTTTCATAAAATTTTTTAATGTATTTCATGTTTTAAGTAAAAAGGAAATGAGTTTTTGCATGAAAACAACCTTGGAGGAAAACTCAGGTTCGGCCGCCGAACCTCAAGTTCGGCCGCCGAACATGCATGCACTTTGGGAGTGCTTTAGGCCCCCGAAAGCATAAGTGAGGGAAGTCCAGGTTTGGCCGCCGAACCTCATGTTCGGCCGCCGAACATGGCATGCATGTGGAGGCACGTTCGGCTCCCGAATGTGGCCTGGCCAGCCACCTATAAAGGGGTCCCTTAGCCGAAAATGGGCGAGCTTTTTTCCCATTTTCGGCCAAGGTGAGCTCTCCATCGCCCCTCACCGATCTTGAGTTCTTTCCTTCAAATCTTTCATGATTTTCACAAGTTTTCATCTTTGTTTTGAAGATTTTCGAGTATAAAGCAAGTTTTGGAGCTTTGAGGTTCAAGAAGCTCAATCTCTCCCATCTCCGAGCTAGGGTCATTTTCCTCTCGATCTTCAAGAGGTAAGGGTCGATCTTGAGCTCACTATATGTTTTAAACAAGTTTTAAGTTGATCTATGGGGTAGAAATGCATGTTTAGGTTATTGTTAGGTTTATGGGTTTATGTATGTTTATGAACAATGTGAGTTGTTTGATGTGTTGTAGTTGGGGTTTTTGATGGTTTGAAGCCCCTAGGAGCTTGTATGCTTGTTTGTGTATGATTGGGAGTGTTGTAGAATAGGTTTATGCATGTTTGAAAAGTTTGGGAGGCGTTTGTGCATGTTGGAGCTGAGTTTCTGCCACTTTGGAGAAACTCAGGTTCGGCCACCGAAGGGACTTTCGGCCGCCGAACCCGCTTGTGGAGGCAACCTTCGGCTGCCGAAGCCTGCCCCCGAAAGAGGACTTTTGTCTCTGGAGGGCAATTTCGGCCGCCGAAAGTGCCGCCGAACATGCATGAGTTTCGTCTCTGTCTGGGAGTTTCGGCCGCCGAAGGTGCCGCCGAACCTGCTTGACTTTCGGCTCTGGAGGGACTTTCGGCCGCCGAACCTGCCGCCGAAAGTGCCCTGTCCAGCCTTCCTTTGCATGTTTTTCTATGATTGTTTCGTGATGTTTTAGGGAGTTTTTGGGGAGTAGTTTAGAGTTATGTTCATGTATGTTTGGTCCCTCATTTGAGTCCACCTGTATAGGTTCGGACCCGAGGAACCGAGGACCTCAGCAGTGAGTCAGCTACTCCAGTGTCTGGTCAGAGCTATCCAGAGGTGAGTGGAATAACTCATTACGTTTTTAAAGCAAATAAATGGACATTTTAGCATGATTCACGCATCATTAATGCCATGAGATATACTAGGTTGTTGCATTAGAATTCACGAATATGTTGCATTGCATACTCTACTGTTGTTGTTGTGGATGAATGTTGGATGATCCATAGCCCTCGATCTATGATGTGATGATGTGATATGTACGGTACGGAATGTAAGACCAGTGGGACCCATTCTACGTTCGCTGGCACTATGTAAGAGAAAGACCAGGACCCATTCTACGTTCTGGCACATTGGAATGTTATGTTATGCCATGTAAGAGAAAGACCAGGACCCATTCTACGTTCTGGCACAGTTGGACTATGTAGAGGACTATTGGTGACAACTTCATCCTTGATGTGATTAGCTGTGATGTGATGCATTCCATGAAAGCATGAAAGGTTAATATAATATTTTTATTATTCTGCTCACTGGGCTCTAATTCCCCAGGTTTGCAGGTACAGGGTAGACTAGGAGGTCAACAAGAGTATTGAAGTCTTGTTTATGTAATAGATAGTGTGGACATGATAAATGCATTTGATGTTATGTAAAAGTACAGTTTAGACATGTAATGTAATGAGGCTTATGGATGATAGAGGTGTGCTTGACCATAGAATGTTGTTATCCCTTTAATACATGATCTTAGATGTTTTATGATGCTTATGTGAACCAACTCAATATATATTGTATTGCCTTTTGGGGCATTGATGAGATCCCACAGAGGGGTCAATGCTTCTGATTATGTCTATGTTCAGTGCATGCACAAGTTGAGTTTGGTGTATGAGAGAATGTATGAAAGAAAAATTTTAATTTTTATGTATATCCTTGATCATGTATGGGATTAATCAGGTTTACAGGTTTTATGTCAGGCTTGCTACGGGTTCCGGCGGCTTTAAGCCGACCTGGATCCTAGCGCCGGTAGCGGTCCGATTTTCGGGTCGTTACAATCCAGGTCATAGTCCTCCTCCTACTCTTTCTAGTACCTTTGCATAGTCTGAACTAGCTTCTAGTTGACGTTCTTTGGAGCCTCGTCCAAAGACCTTTCATCTTCCAGTCTAGCCTTCCCTTTGGTCAATGCTTGAACTACTTCTGTCCGATTCCTTAGGATATCAATGGAAGCGTCTTTCTTTACCCTATGAGTCATAAATGAGGCCTCCTTTCGAGCCTTATACTGCTCGAGAGTGGCTTATAACCTTTTAATATATTGGAACATTTGCTTGTTATTCAGATTATTGAAATCTGCCTCGTTGACCATTAATGGAGTGTTTTATCCACTACCAGGAGTGGAGAAAATGATTACGCCCTTGTTGGTAGCAGCCCTAGCAGTGACTTGTGAATTGTCAACCATTTTAGAGAGAGAAAAAAGAGAATTTTCTTTTTAAGAGAAAGGAAATAAAAGACTTATTTTAATCTAAATAAATAGAGAGAATTCAATGGATTTTCCGGCAATGGAACTAAATAATGTGCTCGAGAGTGAGCTGAACTGCGATTGGTCAACCTATAAGAAAGATAATGCGAGGTGGTTGGTACCTACGGCAGTCACTCCGACGCTCAAATCAGTAGACTGAATAAAAAGGCGAATGTAAAGAATTACTTAGAATTCAAGAGTAATTGTGTAAGAATGCATACCTTATTCCTTGTGATCATTAGCTTTTATGCTATAAAAATATGGAGATAACTATAATATTTTCTAAAAATTTGGCTGGTATCGGCTAATTGATAGGAGATCCCTCCGACTAATTGATAGAGAAACTCATGATTACAAACATAACAGGAGCCTGCCTGCTAATGGTAACTTTATGAGAAAACTTAACCTATTCAAGAGAATGCGAATCTTGATAAAAAATCGAGTACTATAGTATCCAGATTTTTCTTTTCACGAGTGAAACTGCATATCGATTTATTAGACTTTTATCACGTAGTCATATTTTATGATAATAACTTATGATTTATTTTGAGCGTTTGTTGTGTTTCAATATATATATTCGATTAATACAAAACTAATATAACATTGTATTACGTGAATTCTACATAATTATAATAGATAAGTATTAACACATTATAATTATAACAAAAATCAAAAAATAAAAGTACTTAATAATTAATAATATAATAACTTTTCATTAAAAAAGTTTTATTTATGCAATAAATAAACTTTCATATAATATACAATAAAAATAAATTATTTTTCTGGATGATTTTATAATCTAACCGTTATCACATCCTTCTAATAGAACATAATTATAATTATTAGTTAATTACAATATTGATGATTAATTATTTATAATCGATTGTTGGGCGACTCTTCATCATCGTTATCATTATTTTATTATTTTAATTTATCTAATATTTTTCAAAATTTATAATTACTAAGTGGATTTCACATCGATTTAAAATAAAAATAATATATATTTTATAAAAATTTTAAATACATTATTTATTTAAATTAATTTTTAAAATAAATTAAACATGACATATATTCGAATGCATACACGTATTAATAAATAAATAATAAATTATTATAAATTATTGTAATTTTCATGTTTAAATTTAAATTATAATATTTTATTAAATAAAGGTGCATATAAAAAACCTATAAACTATAATTTTTTTTTTTATTGGTGTTATGTAATATATTGAATCTAGCCATGTTTTCCAAATTAAAAGTGGGTGACATAGAGATGCGTGTGCATATTGAAGATAGATTGTGGTGGTGGTTGGGATTCTAAGGGATTGGATGAGATGAGTCTATCAAATTGGCAAAATCTTAGTATATATGAGCTAGCAGATAGCTTTTTGTTTGTTGTCATTCAATGTGTAGCAATGAATGTGAAATTAAATGTATATAACATCGACAGTCTCTTTGAGACTCTTCTGGATTAGTCCTCCAACATGTGGTAGTAATGGATTTATGGAAGAGATAGATATCAAGTCATCTTGAATTTTCATGGCAGCAACACATGCAGCGTCATCATCTTGCTCAAAGAGGATTTAGAATAAAATTTAAAGGCTACTTTGTTTGGGGTTTAAGAGCTAAATGGACTAATGCTAATTTACATTTCATTCTTTTAATTTCGCAATATTATTTAGTTCTGTCGTTTTTAATCAACAGAATTTATAAATCTATAATTTGTCATTAATGATTTGTGAGAAGTTTTTATTATCCTTATAATTAATTACATTTCACTCCTCCTTTTTCTATTTTTTACTCTTTCCGTTATATTTGATTAATTTCTTATAAAAAAATTAGTTTCACGGAAAATACCGACTAAAATTAAAATAAATTGAAAAAAAATCAAATCAAATTGATTATATTGGTTCTCAATTTAATTTTAATCGGTTATTTATAAATGTATAGAATAATCATTCTCCAATCAATCTAAGCATAACACCCACACTTAATTCTCGATTACGATATAACACAAAGACAATAGAATAATTTCAAAAAACCCTTCTCAAATTTAAGCATTCAATTAAAAAAATAATATCATTACATTTCAACAATTCTTAGAAAAGTTTGAAATTTATTTATTTACATTTGATATTTTTTTTAGAATTAAACAAAAAAACAAAAAAAAAAAAAACTCCCAAATTCGCAGCCAAATAGAATCTCGACATACACAGTACAAGAAATTAAAATTAGAGGAGATGAAGCATATGCAATGAAGAGGCGAACCCATTACACAAGAAATGAAGAACAAATAAGGTTGAATTCAATTTTTTCAATTTTTTAATATTAATAATGGAATTAAATTAAATTAAATAATCAATTTTTTAAAATAAAATTTAAAACCAAACAAATTAACTAAAAAAATAAAATAAAACTATAAAAATCAAATTGGTTCCATTGTTTAGTTTTTAATCGTTGAATGCTAACCCGTAATGCTTATAAATTACAAATAACTTATAAGCACTAAGTTTTTATAAGCTAATTTTTATAAGCAAAACCAAATAGTCTCTAATCTCCCAACTTACTATTATTGTTTAACTTATAAGCCTAATAAAATATTTAAAGGAATGAATTTTTATTTATCCAACTTATAAGCTGAGATAAATATTACTTTATATACACGTATATAGACTCGGCTAACGATGAATAATATTTTAATTAGAAATAAATATTTGGTTGGTTGAATTTAAAACTGAACAAATAAATTAAAAATTAAAATTTTAATATTTATGAAAATTTAATTAAATTGATTTTAAGTAGAAATTGAACCGAATTAAATTAATTTAATTCAATTCGATTTAATCTGTTGAACTTTTTAATAAATTTTTTAATTTTTATATTTTATTTTTAATATTTTATAATTTAATTGAAATATTTTAATTTTAATTATAGTCTAATCTCTTTATATTATAAAAAATAATATATTATTATTACTAATCGATTCAGTTTGATTTTTTTAATTTTTTTCTGATCAAAACCGAATCAAATTAAAATAACTGAAATTTTTAAAATTAAAAATCAAACTAAATTTCTAAATTAATTTAATTTGATTAAATTTTTATTTGAATTGAACATCTGCTGGCCACTGGTTTTAAATAAAATAATAACATTTGTCTGTAGGTCACCTCTATTTGTTTTTTTAAGTTCATTAAACTTATTCTCTCTACACCACTCTCCTCGCCCAATCTTCTCTCATTGTCTTTGATTTTATATGTATCAATACCTTTCTTTGTTTCTTTGAAGTTCATCAACCTCTCTCTTCTTCCACACATAGTGTTTGAAAAATAATATTTTTCTTAAGACCCAAAAATAATTAAATTTTATTTTATATCACATATTTTATATATAATCACTTATTAAAAACAAATCATGCATATATATATTATCTCAAATCACACTATTTTTCACTAAAATTGAGTCTGGAGTCCTGATCAAAGTTCTACCAGATAACTTACTTGATTCACTGTCTTTTTCTATATAAACATCGAATATATTCTAACAATAGAAATAGCTCTTACAGTAAAAAAATATTTCTTCTCTCCAATAAAAGTCCCATTCAAAATTCAATCTAGAGATACACCCATATATATACAGATAATATTCATGGGTATATCTCTATATTGAATTATGAATGGGACTTTTGTTGAGATGGTGGGTAGCTTCATAGCACTGCCCAACATTCACTTTGTTCGCATTTGGTATGCAACTTTTGAGTGCATTTATTTTTTTTTTTTTCAAATTTTACTTTCCCTTTCTTTTAATTCAAAGACATTTTAAATGGGGTTTGAGTAGTAAGACACTGATCTTTATTCTAACCTTTTACGCCACAAGAATTATAAGTTTTAACGATAAAAAATAGCAACTAATTTAATTTTACATCATTAATAATATATATAATGATGAAAAATATATTTGGTTATTATGTTAAATTTTAATAACCATTATAAAATACTCTTATTGAAAATGAGAGTATTAGTTGTTAAAGTGTAATTTGTTAGTAATATATCTACAACCAATCTGTTGGTTGTAATTAGATATTATTTTTCATATATTTTAAATATTTAAATATATTATATAAATTCTGTTATTTATTTTTAGTGTTAATTTAATTGAATTTCGAGTAAAAATAAAGTCCATGAGACTATATTACTATGCAAAAAAAAAAAGATTATAATGTGGTTATAATTGTGAGATTTCTATTGCATTTAAGTAATATCCCCAAATGTTCCTAGACTATGTTCTTATCATTATTGGATAATGATTAGAGCTGTTGAGACTGATACATATAATATTTTTCCTTTTAGAGAAAGTAGCTGATCTCATAGATTGAGATATGTGAGATATCTAGAATTAATATGTATGTGCTTATTTTATAAATAAGTGTACTAAACTGACCCATCTGACAAATTCATATTGAAAATAACTTGTGTCTATGGATTACTCAAGTGATGGTTGTGTGAGTGATCCTTTGACTTAAAATCAATAAATAATCTTATATAGAAACTTTTATATTTTAATTAATCTTACGCGTTACTTAGTTTATGAGTAACAAATATGGATGAACTGGATATATTAGGAACTATATAAATGTGTTTATGTAATTGAGATATGATCCATCACTCTAGGTTAAATTATGGAATGTTCCATTTGTTCTCCGCTAGCACTAATCGTGAAATTTTTGCGCAAAGTGGAATGAAATTAGCAAATGAGATATAGAATTTCATTCAATCGATCAATGGCTAAAAGATCAGAACTAATATGATTTAATATTACAGACATGTTCCATATATTAAATATTAAATCAGGACATTTGTGATGAAGGAATATTAATTACATTGAGAAAATATGCAGTGAAAGGTTAAGTCAAACCACATTTGACATTCGAAAAATGTTCTTGACCTTCAAATTAATTAATTAGTTAATTATATTTATTGCCAACATATTTGGAATCTAATAGATTACACACATAAAGAATCACATTAGAAAATAAAATGAGAAGCTAAATCAAATAGGACTTGATTGCATATAAATTGACATTGAGATAAAATTGTAATTTGAAAGAATTACGATTTTAATCTAAATAATTAAGTAGGGACTTAATTAAAATCGTCTAAGATTTATATAGCTTGTTTATTAATGTTCTAGACTATAGTTATAATTTATTTATTTAGTTAGTGATAGCGGTTGTCTAAGCCGTAAAAAATAAACCTATTAGTAATCAGTAATTAAAATTGTAGATAGTGGCAATAGGGTTGAATTCATAGGGATTTGATACTAAGGACTTTTCTAATAATGACTTGGGTAATTTAACAATAAAAGTAAAATAAGGGGGTGGTTGTTTTTTATTATAGTGAACTAAAATTAAAACTAAAGTAGTAAAAGAGAACAATGATTAAAAGATTAGTAAATCAATAATAACAAGACTCTAGTTGAAGCATAGAATCCATTTCAGTTGGGAATTGATCATTTATACTTTGATTCTTCTATTCATTTCAATAAATTAGTTTAGGTTGTAGAAGACGCTCCACACAACTAAATTCCTTAAGTTTAGTTTGATTAGGAAACGTTCGCTAGTCAAACACTAGTTAACAAGGTGCCAAAGAATGTCCTTGGAGTTCTTCACTTTTCAATTGTTAACTACTTTAAGAAATAAAGAAACTTAATTCTAACCTTATCAACCACGTGGTTAAGTTAGATCATGCAACTAATTGTTACTTGTGTTCAAATAATCTAAGCAATTACAGATCTAAATCATTCAAACTAACAATATATTGCTTATGCAATCAAAAGCAGCGGGCCCTTATTGATTCTAAAAGTAAGGCAATAATAACATGAAGAACAAGTTGCATTAATATTGAGAAATAGAAGTTTTGATAATGGAGTTTTAGATCTCCCAATTCATAACAAAACTGAAACTTCTCCTATTCCACTAGAAGAAGATGTGTTTAGCCACTCATAGTGGACAAAGAACACATAAGGAGAAAAGAAAGAAGAGAAGAAGAAAGATGTAGCGCTGCTGATGTTGCTGCCGAAAAGTGAATGATTTGCTGTTGTTGTTTGCTGCCCTTTTATAGGTGAGGGGAAACCCTATATCAGCCCTTTGTGAGATGGAATTCTTCTTCAATTTGGATTTGAATTCCCTCCTTAATTGTGTTTCTTCATAATTGGACTTTCTTGAGGGAAGGAATCCTTTTTGCAGAGTGTTTAATATGCTTCAGATGTGTCTTGATGTGTTTGAGATAAGATAGAACTCTTAAAATTTGAATTTATGCAATTCCCGCATTTCTACACTTTTCTGCTGGTGACAGTCGATTTAGGCAGTGATTTAGGTAAATCACTTGCCCTAATCATTTCTGTAAGACACTTTCGGGTTTCAGCTGTCACTGGCTTCTGGCGATTTGGCCAGTGATTTGGGCAAATCGATTTTGGCATATCAAAACTTGAGTTTTGGCTTCTTCTTCCATCCACTTGTGCAACCCCTTTGGTCATTCTTTGAGGTTGATCCACAATTTGTAGGAAAGGCAGAGAGCTAGTACTTAGAACCTCATCTCTTCTCAATCCCTTAGAACTGTTCTAAGATTTTTAGATCGCTATTCTATGTGGACATTGTTAGAGACTGGACACTTGGACGGTTTGTGGTTTGTGACTGTCTAACCAAGATGAACGATCTCGTATTATTACTGCAAAGAAAATAAAAATTATTTATTTTTCTCTTCAATATTATTGTTTTTTTCGTTTAAACGTGATCTATGTTCGTGAAAAATTTTATTTTTCTATTTCTTCCACTGCGTTCAATTCGATTGAAACCCAACACAAGTATACATTTTTCTTTTCAAATCCCACATCAGATGGAGAAGGAATGAACTATCACTTAAAGCCACTATAAAACAATAAGCAATATGACTTGTAGATCATGTAAACTCGCAGTGAGTATAAATTGAACTTTTATTTTTTAAAAATCTTAGGATTAAAATCTCTAATTTAAATTTTAAGTACATATTAAGAACATGATGGCTTACCACCCATTGTTATAGCATAAAATTAGAGTTCGGTTTTTATTAACTTGTTGGGCAAATCTAAGGTTAATTTCATCTGAATATGTTTAATGCTATGAAATATTTGATATTTCTAAATAATGGTTCTCCTTAACTAAATTATTTGAATTGGATGAGCAAACCTAAGATCATGTAAGTTTAGGGTAAGAGATAGGGATAATATATAAAATATGATAAAGACAAAAAGTTATCACCTAACTGATCTAAGAATCAACAGAGATGTGATTGATAAATTATATTATCTACCTAATTTAATTTATAATAATTTATTGGCAAACACAATGTCATTTAAATTAAATGGGATCCTAGTCTACTAGGAAATCTACCACTAAATTTCTCGAATTAATAGATAGGGTTATTAATTTGAATAAAATAGTGAGAGACTAATTAAAGATTAAAGAGCTTATCTAATAATTAGAAAAATACATGAGACTAATAATTATTATTTCTGCATTTGTAGATCTTTTTCTATCATGAGTAATAATCTATCCCTGTGTAGCATACTTGATGCTAATAAATTGACTAGACCGAACTTCTTGGACTGGTATCACAATTTGAGAATTATTCTTAAGTAAGAAAAGAAGTTATATGTTCTCGATCAAGACATACTAGATGTTCCTGATGAGAATGCTAGTGCTGATATTAAGGACAAGTACGATCATCATATTGATGATGATTTGCAAGGTACATATGTGTTGTTAGCTAACATGAGTCCTGAGCTTCAAGTATATTTATGAATGAGGAACGAAGAGTTGGACCTACGAGTGGCAAATGGAGCAAGAGTTGCTGTATTAGCTTTAGGAACTCATCGTCTGCCTTTACTTTCTAGCTTAGTATTAGAATTGAATAATTGTTATTATATTCTAACACTTTGTGGAAACATTATTTTAGTTTTATTTTAGCCTTGAATAATGAATTTAAGTTTATTATTGAGAACAATACTTATTCTTTTTATAATAAAGGAGCTTATTATGAAACTGAAATTTATATAGATAATATACATAATGTTTCTTCTGAAAGGCTTATTCTCAATGTAAATAACAAGAGACTTAAATTAGATAATCAACATCTATCTTATCTTAGGCATTGTAGACTTGGTCACATAAATGAAACAATAATTACTAAGTTACATAAAGAAGGATATCATGATCCATTTGATTATAAATCGTATGAAACTTGTAAAGCTTGTTTAATAGGTAAAATGACAAAAACACCTTTTTAAGGAAAAGATGAACTATCATAAGAATCATTGGACCTTATACATACAGATGTATATGGACCAATAACTAACCAAGCCATAGGTGGATACTCATATTTTATTATATTCACCGGTGACTATACTAGATATAGTTATGTGTATTTAATAATATATAAATTTGAATCATTTGAAAAGTTCAAAGAATTCAAATCTGATGTTGAAAAAAGGATGGCACTTAGATTTGATTAAAGTGGTAAATATTTGAGTCAAGAGTTTTGTGATTATCTAATAGAGAATGAGATTCTCTCATAATGGATCCCAACACCACAACACAATGGAATTTCAGAAAGAAGAAACCATACTTTATTAAATATGGTACGATCCATGATGAGTCTTGTAGAGTTACCTCTATTCTTATTATTTTCAATTATTATCACTATTTTAATATTATTATATTGCAAAATAATAATTTTTTAATTTAAATTTTAATTATAGTTTTCATTGTCATTATTAAATTTTTTATGACCATATTAATTATTATTAACGAAAGATAAATTGTCATTATTATTATAATTTAATAATCGATTATAGTATCATCGTAATTAGCATGAATGACTAGTGTATAATATTCTTGTTAATAAATTTTAATGACAAAACTTCTTACAATAACATAACGAAATGATTTTCAATGATTGATTTTTAATATTTAACGATCAATTTTTCTCTTGTTAATGAATATTTTTTGTAGTGTTAATTGTAGCTCAATTACTTATAGACTTTTTTCCTACATCTCCTACTCACAGATAATAGGGTACAATATCATGCATACATCGATTTCCATACCTAATAAATAGATTATATGACCGATACATACTTTAAGAGCTCTAATGTTATATATCTATTAGGATAATATGACTCCTGGAATGATGAAACTTAAAGTAATTACAATATAAAGTACCCTATGTAATACCCGGCTAGATCAGGCATCGGAATTCTTACCGTCCGGTGGAATTTGAGGATGTCGGAGCTGCTAGAAGGGTAAGCTAAGAGTTTTCTAAAATGTTTTAAGTATTTTATATGGGTTGAATGAGTTTTGGATTAAGTTTTGAAGAGAAAAGACTATGGGGACTTTTGCCATGTTCGACCGCCGAAGGTAATGTTCGGCCGCCGAAAGTGCTATAGATTCAGCTTTCGAAGGTCATGTTCGGCCCCCGAACGTTGCATGGTTTTGCATGCAGGTTTGGCAGCCGAAGGTGAGTCGGCCAGCCCTCTATTTCAGCGCCTCCAGTCGGTGAAATGGATGGATTTCTGTTCCTTTCACTTCCTGAGGTGAGGCCACGTTCTCCATGAGTCACTTGTTTTGTTTTTATCACCTTATTAAGTTTTATTGGGTTGGTTGTGAAGGGTTTAAGGGAAAAGAGAGGTTTGGTAGTTTGGAGAAGGTGAAAGGAAGGTGGTGCTTATCCTTAGGTTCAGGTTGATCAGCTTCTGTTTTCAGGAGGTAAGGGCAGCTTTTTCACTTGTTTTAATGATTTATAATAGCTTTTAAAGAGGGTAAGGGTAGAGATGCATGTATAGGGTTAAAGTTTAGTTTTTGATGAGTTATGCATGCAAGCTTCTATATGTGTTATGTTTGTTGTTTTGTTGGGGTTGTAAGTTAGTTTTGGACCCATTTGTTCATATACTTGAGTATATGTGTGTTGAGGAGTGGAGTTATGCATGTTTTGGGTGTTGGATGGATTGAGGAGCTTGGTGGTGTCCGAAGCTGAGTTCTGGATGAACTCAGGTTCGGCAGCCGAAGGAGCATTCGGCCGCCGAACCTCTTGCATGGTGGCTTAGGCTGCCACAGCTTGCCCCCGAGTGTGTTAAGGTTCGGCTCTGTTTAGGGGTTTCGGCCGCCGAAGGTGCTGCCGAAGGTTAGAGACTTTCGTCTCTGGAGTGTGTTGTGGCCCCCGAACCTTGCCCCCGAAAGGGTTCGGCAGCCGAAAGTGGAGATTCGGCCGTCGAAAGTATGCGAGTTTCGGCTCTGGACAAGGCATTCGGCCGCCGAACCTGCTGCCGAATGTGTTCTATCTAGCTTTTCTTTTGCATGCTTTATGTGATTGTTCTAAGAGCTTGTTAAGGGGTTTTAGGGAAGTTGTTTAAGAGTTGTGCTCAGAGTATGTTAGACACCTCATTCGAGTCCATTTGTGTAGGATTGGACCCGAGAGATCGAGGAGGTCACCAGTGGTAGGTGTTGCTGAGTCAGGTCTGTGTTCTGCTAGCGGAGCAGAGGTGAGTAGAACTAAACTTAATCTTTATACTAAGAAAATGGAATGCTTTAGCACAGATCATGCATCATGAATACCATGTTATGTAATAGGATGACTGCATTAGAATCACGAATATGGTGCATTGCATTATTTACTGATAGTGGGGATTGGACCAAGGCGACATCAATAGCCCACGATCTGTCATGGCAGTGAAAATCCTGTGTGAGTTCCTCTGGGAATCGGGTGCCGACAGAGGGAGTTTTGAGGTCATGTCTAATCCGAGATGTGAAATGTTTGTGTTGTGCCACATTCATGTAAGTGTGTATTAATGAACTGTTTTTCAGTGTTTCTACTCACTGGGCTTTAGAAGCTCATCCCTTTCCCTTAATCCCAGTTTTGCAGGTTCAGTATCGCAGGGAAGTCAGCAACAGCAGAGTGTTGATTAGACGACTGCATGTGTAATAGCTTAGTGTGGACATGATGTAAATTCAAGAGATATATGTAAAGGCTTGTAATAGATAGTAAGATCGTATGATATGGTTTAGAATGTGCTTTGCCTAGTGTGTGTTGATCCCTAGTATTTGCATGTATCCTGTTTTATGTTTCTTGATGAGAAATGAGTCAAAACAAACTTAATAAATGTTATGTTTCGAAAACCCAGTGAATTATAACTTTGAGGGAAGACAGGGTTTAATTCCCTTGACCCAAGACCAGTGTAGAGGGAAGACCAGGTTTGATTCCTGTGACTCTATGGTAGCCAAGGTTAACTTAAGATATGCTGACCCTACAGAGTGGGTTCTATGTTTCAGAGCATAGTGCATGGAGGTTACTTGGTAGAGTATCACTGGTTTAGCCTGAGGGCTATTTCAGATTGAGATATCCGATGTTTTAAAGGTTAAGTCTGGTAGTTTTACAAAAAAAGTTTCAAAGACTAGTAGTCGAGTCGGATCATGTATGGGATCTTTGGAGTTCAGGTTAGGCTCGCTACGGGTTCTGGCAGCCTTAAGCCGATCTGGATCCTAGCGCCGAGCAGTTTGGGCCATTACAGAGAGGTACTAGTTTCCGGGCTGTTACAGATGGTATCAGAGCATAGGGTCCTCAACAGTACGGTGTGTGAGCACGTTTGTTCAAGGATTAGAGCTCCCACATCGGAAAGAGGTTGATTCAGTCATAGAAAGGCAAGCACAATAAGTAAAAATCATGTCCACTAGGTTGTTAAGTTTTGTTTTGCATGCTGATATGAAATGTCATGATGTATGCTATGCATGTATATGTTCTAGTTCATGTGTCTTTCATATGAACGATATGTGTGCTAATGTTTGTCTATTGGTGTTTTGTGTTTTCAGAAGAGCTAAGATGAGTGGAAGTAGTCCTCAGATTGATTCAGATCCGTCTGAAGGGTCTTTTGATGAAAGCAGGGAAGGAATGGATCTAGGGAGAGTATCTGGAGATAGGAAAGAGATGGAAGTGGATGTGCAAAAAAGGGAGGTAGGTTTGTAGGTGAATATGGACAAAGAGTCTTTAGAGGATATGCAGGCCAAGGATTCCAGAATTTCAGGTATAGGAGAGAATGATCCCTCTACTTGGAGCACAGCTACCTTAAAAGGAGTGAAATGGGGCAGCACTAGCAAGAAAAAGGTCAGAGGACTTAGAAGGTCAAAGCAAAAGGAGTGGGGTAGGACTAGGAAGGGTAGGTTGTGGAAGCGTTTTAGAGTAGGGTGTGGGAGGTGTGGACGGTTGCATAAGGGAGTTTGTCGTGTAGGGATAACAGGATGTTGTAGGTGTGGTCAGGAAGGGCATATGATACGTGAGTGTCCTGTTGAGCCTTGGATAGTTCAGTCCCAGCGGACATTTTCTGGTAGAGCTGTTCAGCAGGAGGCAGCCACATTTGACACAGAAGTGCCAGGTATGCTTGTGTTTTTGGGTAGTCTGTTGTCTATATGTTGTGAGATTCGTACAGGAAAACAGAATTAGATGATCAGAGTAGCAAGTAAGAAATAGGAATTCTGAGGAAAGGGAATAGCTAGAGTTGCTATGAAATGTGGTAACCTTGAGTTGTTACTTGTAGTTATAGTAAGAATGATCTTTTCATCTCATAGTTTCGAGTAAAAGAAAGAGAAAAGAAGAAAGACGAAGGTTAGAAAGAGAATAGAGTGAGTCTGGGAATAGGTGGTTGTTGAGGCAGAGAAAGTGCCAGTCTTTTCTTTCGTAAAATTCCCGTGGGAAGTTCCGTTAGCTTTGGCTTGGATCTTCACCCTGATTCTATAGGAGGCTATCACATCGAACACGGTGACGTCAGGTACGTTCACTGGAAGTGTTTGGATGCATATGCTATTTGGTTTGGACCCTAGTGTTTCGCCTTCCTTTTTGTTTGTGAGCCTTGGATAGGGTGGGTTTGATGACTTCTGAGCAGTAGAGAGTTTTCTTTGGGTTAGGCCCGAGTGTGATCCATCTGTGGCAGAGTCAATCTGTCGGTTCAGTTCAGAGTATGTTCAGAGTAGTGGATGCAATCCAGCTGACCTTATGGTTCTAGGGGTGACTGGTGATGTCAACCTAGGGCGGATTGGCTAGCTACTCATGGTACTACCTGTGTCTACAGAGACAAGGTAGGAGAGGTCAGAGTATAGAGGCTAGGATGGATCAGAGTTAGTCCGTTGAGAGGACAGAGTATAGGGATGCCTAGAAGTTGGTGTCAGCCCCGCAAGCTCATAGTTGTCAGGAAAGGTTGCTAGGGGGTTCTCGCTCTTGTGAGCAAGGTTTGCAATCAGGTCAGGGAATCAGCCTCAAGTGCCTGTTTCCAGTATGGAGGCTTAGTAGCTAAGGGGTTTTATCTGACTTAGTACCTCACACTGGAATGTTTCAGAGTTGTGATGGGAAACGAAGGATGAATTCTGGAGCTTTTATAGTACCTGTCAATGGTGACTACGTATGTCTAGTTAAGAGTGATCTAGAAAGAACAGCTAGTAAAGATTGATTGTGGTTTTTCCTAGGTAAAACCTAGATTTGAGTATTATCTGTTGAGAGTTCGAATGTGAAAGTGAGAAAAGAGATTAGTATAGAAAGGATAAAGAGAACAAAAGAGTAAGGATCAGAGTAGCGCAGCGGAAGCTGTAAAGTTCAGGAATAGAGTTCGTTCTTGATTGTTTATTGTTTGTTTTTAACATTCGAGGAAGAATGGTTTTAAAGGGGGGAAGATTGTAATACCCGGCTAGATCAGGCATCAGAATTCTTACCGTCCGGTGGAATTTGAGGATGTCAGAGCTGCTAGAAGGGTAAGCTAAGAGTTTTCTAAAATGTTTTAAGTATTTTATATGGGTTGAATGAGTTTTGGATTAAGTTTTGAAGAGAAAAGACTATGGGGACTTTTGCCATGTTCGGCCGCCGAAGGTAATGTTCGGCCGCCGAAAGTGCTATAGATTCAGCTTCCGAAGGTCATGTTCGGCCCCCGAACGTTGCATGGTTTTGCATGCAGGTTTGGCAGCCGAAGGTGAGTCGGCCAACCCTCTATTTCAGCGCCTCCAGTCGGTGAAATGGATGGATTTCTGTTCCTTTCACTTCCTGAGGTGAGGCCACGTCCTCCATGAGTCACTTGTTTTGTTTTTATCACCTTATTAAGTTTTATTGGGTTGGTTGTGAAGGGTTTAAGGGAAAAGAGAGGTTTGGTAGTTTGGAGAAGGTGAAGGGAAGGTGGTGCTTGTCCTTAGGTTCAGGTTGATCAGCTTCTATTTTCAGGAGGTAAGGGCAGCTTTTTCACTTGTTTTAATGATTTATAATAGCTTTTAAAGAGGGTAAGGGTAGAGATGCATGTATAGGGTTAAAGTTTAGTTTTTGATGAGTTATGCATGCAAGCTTCTATATGTGTTATGTTTGTTGTTTTGTTGGGGTTGTAAGTTAGTTTTGGACCCCTTTGTTCATATACTTGAGTATATGTGTGTTGAGGAGTGGAGTTATGCATGTTTTGGGTGTTGGATGGATTGAGGAGCTTGGTGGTGCCCGAAGCTGAGTTCTGGATGAACTCAGGTTCGGCAGCCGAAGGAGCATTCGGCCGCCGAACCTCTTGCATGGTGGCTTAGGCTGCCACAGCTTGCCCCCGAGTGTGTTAAGGTTCGGCTCTGTTTAGGGGTTTCGGCCACCGAAGGTGCTGCCGAAGGTTAGAGACTTTCGTCTCTGGAGTGTGTTGTGGCCCCCGAACCTTGCCCCCAAAAGGGTTCGGCAGCCGAAAGTGGAGATTTGGCCGCCGAAAGTATGCGAGTTTCGGCTCTGGACAAGGCATTCGGCCGCCGAACCTGCTGCCGAATGTGTTCTGTCTAGCTTTTCTTTTGCATGCTTTATGTGATTGTTCTAAGAGCTTGTTAAGGGGTTTTGGGGAAGTTGTTTAAGAGTTGTGCTCAGAGTATGTTAGACACCTCATTCGAGTCCATTTGTGTAGGATTGGACCCGAGAGATCGAGGAGGTCACCAGTGGTAGGTGTTGCTGAGTCAGGTCTGTGTTCTGCTAGCGGAGCAGAGGTGAGTAGAACTAAACTTAATCTTTATACTAAGAAAATGGAATGCTTTAGCACAGATCATGCATCATGAATACCATGTTATGTAATAGGATGACTGCATTAGAATCACGAATATGGTGCATTGCATTATTTACTGATAGTGGGGATTGGACCAAGGCGACATCAATAGCCCACGATCTGTCATGGCAGTGAAAATCCTGTGTGAGTTCCTCTAGGAATCGGGTGCCGACAGAGGGAATTTTGAGGTCATGTCTAATCCGAGATGTGAAATGTTTGTGTTGTGCCACATTCATGTAAGTGTGTATTAATGAACTGTTTTTCAGTGTTTCTACTCACTGGGCTTTAGAAGCTCATCCCTTTCCCTTAATCCCAGTTTTGCAGGTTCAGTATCGCAGGGAAGTCAGCAACAGCAGAGTGTTGATTAGACGACTGCATGTGTAATAGCTTAGTGTGGACATGATGTAAATTCAAGAGATATATGTAAAGGCCTGTAATACATAGTAAGATTGTATGATATGATTTAGAATGTGCTTTGCCTAGTGTGTGTTGATCCCTAGTATTTGCATGTATCCTGTTTTATGTTTCTTGATGAGAAATGAGTCAAAACAGACTTAATAAATGTTATGTTTCGAAAACCCAGTGAATTATAACTGTGAGGGAAGACAGGGTTTAATTCCCTTGACCCAAGACCAGTGCAAAGGGAAGACCAGGTTTGATTCCTGTGACTCTATGGTAGCCAAGGTTAACTTAAGATATGCTGACCCTACAGAGTGGGTTCTATGTTTCAGAGCATAGTGCATGGAGGTTACTTGGTAGAGTATCACTGGTTTAGCCTGAGGGCTATTTCAGATTGAGATATCTGATGTTTTAAAGGTTAAGTCTGGTAGTTTTACAAAAAAAGTTTCAAAGACTAGTAGTCGAGTCGGATCATGTATGGGATGTTTGGAGTTCAGGTTAGGCTCGCTACGGGTTCTGGCAGCCTTAAGCCGATCTGGATCCTAGCGCCGAGCAGTTTGGGCCATTACAGAGAGGTACTGGTTTCCGGGCTGTTACACCCTAGATCATTTTAACACATTGGACTATTTACTAATCTCATTTATTTTATTTTGAGTTCATAGTTATGTTATATTCCTAAATAAAATATAATTGACCACTGATAAATACAAAATAATATGATACTTCCTACATGATCGTACTATTCTCTTGATACTCTCAATCTTAATTCACTTTACTTTTCAAGAAATATCTCATCAGGTTGAATCATTGATGACCATTTAATAATATCTTCCTACAGAAAATGATAAATTATGTCTCAATTAATATATTATAGTCTTGAAGATATTAAAAATATTACTTGTAAATTATAGGGCCTCACACAATAATAAATAAAGATCATTGCTTGTATTTCTATTTTGGTCATAAGTGAATGCGGTATAGCTCACATGCTACGATATATTCTCTATTTCTAATGGAGTGCAAGTCCTTATTCAAAATATCATATAGATAATAATTTGAGTATACCTAATGCTTAAATTTGAATTTTCTTAACTAAATTTGACCTTTAACTTTCTCAAAATTTGCAGTTTGGTCCTTGTTAGAAGTCGCAAATTTTTATTTTATTTTTTATTATTTATTTTAGAAATTTTGAAAATTGCACTTTTTTCCTCAACCTTTTGCAATTTTCAGTTTAGCCCTTTTTAATGTGATCGAAACTAAAAAAAACAAATTAACTAAAATGAAGCTTACAGGAAATAAAGTTTATCGGCGTGTGGACTTCTTTTAATTATATTTTGGGCTTTATTATGGACTGATATGAATTAAGTATGCATGTACTTCATTAATTTATTATATGCTTGTTTATTCTAACTTATAGCCAAGCGTGTGGGCCTATGTTTAAGTCCAATCCACCTCAAATATTGAGAATTGTGTTTTATTTATTTTCTTTTACATATTATAATTAGGTTTAAGACTTATCTAAGGATTTTAAAGTCCAATTCATGTAGGACTCATTTTGAACTAGAAACTTATTAACTAGTTAAAATTTTAGCTTGTTTTGTCTACTAGTCTTAGGATTAGGCATTCCTATTAGGGTTAGGATGTATTCAAGGGAATAAATACCTTATTTTATCATTGTAAACAACATATTTTCTTTGATAAATATTATTGAGAGTTCCTCACTCATAAATAAAGATTCTTGTTGGTTTTGCCTCAGAAATTGATTCAACTTATCAAGTAAGTATAAACTTGTAGCACCAATTCAATTCTTGTTACTTTATTATACTCTTTATTACCAAGTGCTTGTTGATATGGGGGTAAAGGGTTTTGTTAGATTGATTGAATTTATATTTGGGAACATCTATTGAAACAAAGGTGATTCTTACTTTGTTCTTAAATTGTTGCCATATCATTTTTTCGTATTAGAGTGATACGAAACTCCAGATTAACAATGCAATCTAAAACCATAATACTCAATAATATCAAGTTACATGCCAAGATTAATTCCTAAGCATTCTACTATACCTTTGAATAATGAATAAACAAGAATGTAGATAATTGAACAAGGAAACAAGAATGGAATTGCCAAGAATTTACTAATCTTGATAAGATGTCAATTCTTGATGCAATACAAAGTTAAAAAAATTCGCTTTAGAATTTTTATTAACAAAAAAAAAATAATATTATTCACAAAATAAGACTTGAAATTCATGGCTGCAACTTATAAGAGTTTTTATAGCCTTCTAAAACCCTAATACTAGTGGTAAAAAGATTAATTCCAATGTAGGAAAGATTCTTAGTCAAACAGTCAAACTTTTCTCAACAAGGAATTCAATAAAGATCATTTTCTTAGTTGGACTAGGAGAAATCTTTCTCCTTATGAGATGCACTAAATTAGCCACCTAAATTGGGCCAATTTAACTTAAAATAAGTTTACTAAAATAACAAAATGGACCTGGTTGCAATTCAGGCCCAACATGCTATGTGGCCAGAAGTGTGCTACAACCAGCCTATGTGGCTTCTTTTTCTAACTCCATTACTCCTTTGCTTCAATCATGTTCATGAACTCTTTATCTCATGGATTTTCATATGTCATGAACTTGGACTTTTCCTCGTATGCTTTCATTCTTTCGCAAACAACTTGTTGTGCTAAGTGTTGAAGCAATATTTTGATTTTCTTTGCACCTTAGAGCTTCTCCACTAGACTCAGGATAGGTAGTATAGGTTTTTTAATTGCATAATCATGTTGCACTTCCTCAAGGTTTCTAAGGTACAAAGCATGCCTTAGAGCTTCTCCAGTAGACTCATGATAGATAGTTTAGTTGCAGTTTTCTTGAGGGTTCTAAGGTATAGAGCATACCTTAGAGCTTCTCCACTAGGCTCAAGATATGTAGCCTAGATTTTTTAAACTATATGAGGGTTTAATTCTTCCAAAATAGGAGATACGTAGGAAGCCTAAGAGAATCTAGGTGCAAACCTCAAAAGCACGTTATTGAAGCATTAGGAAGGCCATTGTCAAAATATATCACATTATGTATGCAATGTAATAAAAAATATTTATAGAGGGAGAGAATTAGAATGGAACATTTGACTCATAAACATGAACCTAAGTACTAAATCGATGATGAGTTTGGTCATTTGGTTGCCTAGATCACATATAATCGATTTGGATAGTAAGCCTTAAAGTTATTTCCAGTGGAGGAATGAGTCTCTATATATTCAAGAGAAATGGGTCTAAACTTAATTGTAACACTCGACCTCCTCCTCGATTTTCTGCTGATGCTACTTCTTCAAGTTAAGTTGATGTAATTGACATCTCTAATGAAGAAAGTGATGATGATAAAGACATTTTTTATGACACTCAAGAGATACTCAGGATGATCATTCTGCCAGTCAAGTATAATTTAACTTCATCATTTTATATAATAATTTATGAATGTCTTTCTACTTTATGTGTTCCAATATCGATTGTTACTTTTTTAATGAATATTATTGTGATACTACTAAGAGCAAAAGATCCCCGATTTATTTATAATGTGAACAAGAACAACTACAAGTATAAAGTGGTAAAGTTTATTAATATTTTTGTTGAGGATTTAATATGCCTCACTTTTGTTGTGATACTCTATATCGCCAAATTTATTTAAGATATATTATGCCTCATTTGTGTTATAATTCTTAACGTTAATATTATTGATCATGAGTTCCAATTGATGCTAATATTTTTCTGTTTATGAAATCAAACAACACATTCATGTTGAATTCATAAGATCTCACATTAGATTTAAAAGAAAGGTAATATATATTTATAGTAGTGAGATAGATCTCTACTGGAGATATGAATATGTGCCAAGGTCTCATAAGATGGGAGAATTGAAGAAGGGAGAGATTGAAAAGGGATGGATCCAATTTGTTATAGTTCATAAATTGAAGAAAGTTGATGAAGTGGAGCTCATCACGACTGCAAACTGACCTGCCCATATTCTTTTCCATGCCATAATCAGAAGGCTATATATGAAGATGATCTATATTATATCAACTCTCATAATGATATTCTAGTTGTGTTCATACATAAGTATTTGTATGGGGATTAGGATTTTCTAAATCTTAAATAATATTTAGATTTTGCTATATATTCATGTTTTATAATTATCATGAGTATGTTTTACCTGAAATGTTTATAATATATGCTTTCTTTTTTAATAATAATATGTTTGATTGAGGTTTTAATATATTATACACATATTAATAATCTAAACATATTTATCTCAAATATGACACTATTATGATAATAATTAGATGGTTGCTATGTAATTAGAAATGGGATCTTTATAACGAAATTACAAGTAACTCTTTATGAATAAACATCATATATACTAAATAAATTTTGAATAATATAAAATTATTTCATTTATATTACCCAAAATAACTTTTTGGGTAATCAAACATAATTTAGACACAATTTTCTTACTATTATCAATACTAAATTAAATATTTTCTAAGCTAATTTTGTGATTTTTGTTATATTTTGCAAAAAAACATGAAAAAGGCACAAAAGCGTAGAAACTGACTTGATCGGATGATTTGAGCAAATTATCCAATGTACTCCACAGAGGCCAGAAGATGCACAGAAACTCGAAACTGACTAGACCTGCAAATAGTGATTTGCCCAGAATGATTTGTCCAAATCAACTAGGCAAATCAACAAATTGACCAGAGGACTGCATGAAAAACCGGAATTGCTCAGACTTGCATAAACAGTTATCAGACAGTGATTTGCCCAGAACGATTTGCTCAAATTAACTAGCAAATTGATAGATTGCACAGAAACAGTAGCAGGCGGTAAAATTTCATATTTAAAAATTTAGAGACCTGGTCATCACATTAAAGACGCGAGACCCATGCCAGAATCTCCTCAAATATGCAGCACAAAGACTTTCTTAAACCAAGAACTTCTATTCATGAAGAAACCCATTTAAGGAAGGAATCCAAAATCAAATCAAAGGAGAATTCCATTCCAAAAAGGGTTGCTGCTAGGATTTCAATACCTATTTAAACATAGCATTAAAGGCAGCAGGGGGGTATCTAAGCACACACCCGATTCTAGACACAACAGCGAATCACCATTCTCATCTCTTTTCTCTTTTGTTTCTTCTTTGTAAGCCATGAGTGGCTAAAAACTCTATCTCTAGTTGAAGTTAGGAAAAAATTTCAATTTCTATATGAATTGGGAGATCCAAACTCAATTGTTAATATTTTATTCTTTAATATTTATGCAAATTATGTTCTTCATCTAATTATTACTATGTCATTGGATCAATAGGGCCCATTATTCTTGATTTCAAAGTAGTACATTGTTAGTTTGAATGCTTGAAGTCCCTAATTGCTTAGGTTATTCAAATACAAGTAACAATTAATATAACAACTAGATGATTTGTCCAAATCAACTAGGCAAATCAACAAATTGACCAAAGGATTGCATGAAAAACCGGAACTGCTCAGACTTGCATAAACAGTTATTAGACAGTGATTTGCCCAGAACGATTTGCTCAAATTAACTAGCAAATTGATAGATTGCACAGAAACAGTAGCAGGTGGTAAAATTCCATATTTAAAAATTTAGAGACCTGGTCATCACATTAAAGACGCGAGACCCATGCTAAAATCTCCTCAAACATGCGGCACAAAGACTTTCTTAAACCAAGAACTTCTATTCATGAAGAAACTCATCTAAGGAAGGAATCCAAAATCAAATCAAAGGAGAATTCCATTCCAAAAATGGTTGCTGCTAGGATTTCAATACCTATTTAAACATAGCATTGAAGGCAGCAGGGGGTATCTGAGCACACACTCGATTCTGGACACAACAGCGAATCACCCTTCTCATCTCTTTTCTCTTTTGTTTCTTCTTTGTAAGCCATGAGTGGCTAAAAACTCTATCTCTAGTTGAAGTTAGGGAAAAATTTCAGTTTCTATATGAATTGGGAGATCCAAACTCCATTGTTAATATTTTATTCTTTAATATTTATGCAAATTCTGTTCTTCATCTAATTATTATTTTGTCATTGGATCAATAGAGCCCGTTATTCTTGATTTCAAAATAGTACATTGTTAGTTTGAATACTTGAAGTCCTTAATTACTTAGGTTATTCAAACACAAGTAACAATTAGTATAACAACTAAGAAGTTGCATAATCCAACTCAAACTCACCTAGCGGCTGGTCAGTTAGAATTAGATCTCTTTATTACTTAAAGCAATTGACAGTTGATAAGTAAAAATTCTAAGGACGTTCTTTGGATGATTTATTAGCTAGTGATTAATTAGTGAATATTTTCTAATTAATCTAAATCTAAGGAGATATTTGGTTATGTGGAGCGTCTTCCATAACCAAAGTTAATTTATTGAGATGAATAAAAATATTCAAGTATCGATGATCAATTTCCAAACTGAAATGGATCCTACACTTCAATTAGAGCTTGTTCTCATTGATTTGTTCTTCTTTTAATTATTATTTTCTTACATTGCTTTAATTTTTATTTTAGTTCATTATCAAAATCCCTCCCTTATTTTATTATTATTGCTTATTTGTCCAAGTCATTGTTTAGAAAGTCACGGTGTCAATTCCCTGTGAATTCGATCCTATTACCACTATACGTAATTTTTAATTATTGATATTTTAATAGATTATTTTTTGTGACTTCGACACCATCATTAAGTTAAATGAAATGTTATCAAATTACAATATATTTAAAATAAATTTTCATAGCATATTTTAACTTAACATAAAATAACTTAAACTATAATTGTATATCATTTTAGCTATTATAATACCCATAAACTATTAACAATAGTATAACTATATATAGAGGTCATAGTTAAATTATACTATAACATCAATGTCTCTTTTCATGCATATGCAGTTCAACATTAAGTCTCTCTTTCCATAATTAAACAACATTAGAAGCTATAAGGTCTCATTGCAATTAATTTATACAATTAATCTTTATTGTTCTATTGCTAAACCTACAACAATAAGTATCATATCCTCTTGAAACTCTAAATTATATTGAGCCAATCAACCAATTTAATTAAGGCACAATGAAATATTATGCCACTCTTCATGTGTTGTATCTATATATAGTTGTAAACATAACCTATACAAGGACATGCTTAACTCACAAAAGCATACCTTTCTTTTTCTTTAAGAATATTTTCACTATTCTTCGTTTCTTCTACAATGGCAAGTACTCCAATGAAGAAAATCGAAAATAAGTGGACTATGCCAACTTTACCTGCCACTTTAGAGACATATCAACATACAAGAGGTCACCATATTGATTTGAAAGGGAAATGAAATAGCTAATCTGGAGGATATTGAACTTATACAGGGAAGATAATATTAAAGCCATGATGTTATAAGATTATCCTTTTATGAATATGTATGAAATAATGGTGAAAATCATTGAAATGGACAAGAAAGAGGCTGCAAAAGATGATTCTTCTGAATTTTGATATATTATAGTGATCCTTATATATCTAATCATAGAATGTCTTTTTGTTACTTTTTTTTCCTTGATGAAGGTTGTCTGCAAGCATTTAATATAATCTCATATTAGATCAGCTATGTTCTAAGATGCTTGCCTTTTTGTTCATTATCTACAACACTATAATTCTTTTTGTTTAGTACTTAATGAAACAGTAATGGTAGACTATTTCAATGAGATATTTGCTTTTGACTTTATTATTTTACGGTGTGATATAGTTGGTATTTGATTAAATATGTTAGACATTGCATAAATAAGTTCATCTTGAAAATTTTCAAATATACTATCGTAGTTGTTTTTCATTATCAAGGAGAATAACAGCTAACTTCGATTGATATTGTTAATTGAAGTAATTACCAATATGTTTACCTAAATTTGTAAATTTACAACTTAAAAAGGCTTGGCATAGGTTTTTCTTATCTATTCTTATTTTTTCCATCAAATCTAAAGTTTAAATCAGCTAGACTTTTATATTCTAATCATATTTTTATGAGCATTGCATGAATCGTTTTTTCTCTATTGATATTAGAAGAATGAATTGAATAAAAAAAATTTTTTTCCATAATCATGTTTATGATTAGTGATAAATTGACATGATTTCATGTTTATAGCTTAATATCATTTTTTGAAAGCAAATGTTTATAATATTATCTAACTAAATATAAATTTAGAACACATCAATTTATTTACTTAACAATTGATGGGCAAAAAAGAAATGCAATAAATATTATTTTTCCATCAATATTTATTCTTCATTAATGAACAAAAACTTATATACATTCCAATAAATAAAGCAACAAGCATTTGATTGGCATTTGTATTAACAGATTCATTTTCTTCCTCAATCATGCACCGGACATTGTTACATTTATATAAGATTATAAAGGTTTTTCATTAAAGGATGGACTTGCATTCTTCTTTGAATCAAAGTAACTCTTGTATGCTTTAATAGTCTATTCTTTTGTATCGTAAGATTTATTGTTCTTCCTTTACCCTTGTCAATATTTAAACCGATAAATATGAGATGAGGTGAAGAAAAGTATAAAATGGAGGATAAAAATATATGAAGACGAAGGAAAGTGACAAAAAAAAAAAACAAAATGGGTAGTCTCTGGCTTCTTTTGGAAATTTGAGATGGTAAAGATAATGGGAGGTGAAGAGAAATATAAAAGGGAGGATGAATATGAAAGATGAAAGAAATTGAAAAAAAAAAAGGGGAAAAAGATGAAATTAAAGGGAAAAAAGACAAAAGGAGATGAAGATTTCAGGGAAGGGAAATGAAAAAACTCTAGGTAGAAAATGAAGGGAAAAAAAAAAAGAAGAGATGAAGATTTAAGATGTCCTTGAGAAAAAAACAAATTCTTTAACAAGCAAGAAAAGGTAGAAGATGAAGCGGAATATTAGATGAGAAAAGATAAATTACACTTTAGTCTCTAAGTTATATTATAATTAACATGTCAATTTCTGTATTTTTAAAATTGAATATTTAAACCCCTTTATTTTTATTCCGTCTAAATGCAAAGTACTGACCCTCCGTCCATTTCTCTGTTAGTTTAAAGATAAATAGCTGATTAAACCACTAAAAAAAATTTTTTTTTTCTTTCCACAATACTTTTATTGCACCGACAACACAAAAAAAACTTTTATATCTAAAAATCTAAATTTTCCTTCTTCCTTACTCATTCTGCATTTATTATTGAGTACCAACTTGTCATTCACCATCACAGGAGAGAATGAGAAAGAAAAAAGGAGAATTTGAGTTTTTAGATATAAAAGTTTCTTTTATATATGTTGTATGATCCAATAAGGGTATTGTGGAAAGAAAAAATAATTTTCAAATATTTAATCAGTCATTTATCTTTGAACTAATAGAGAAATGGATAAAGGTACTATGCATTTGGACGGAATGAGAATAGAAGAGTTTAAGTATTCGATTTTAAAAATATAAAAATTAATCCGTTAATTATGGTATAATTCAGAAATTAAAGTGTAATTTACCTAATAAAAAGTAAAAAAATATAATAATGAGATATAAAGCAGTTGGCATGTAAAACTCAATTTTAAAAATCGTAACCCTTAATAGATGATAGGAAATATGATATTTAAATTTTAAATTCTATATAATATTTTAGAAAAAATTTTAAAAGGATAATATTATAAAAATACTTCAAATAAATTACTTAAATAACTTCATCGAGCCACATCAATGTGGATCAACTTGATAAATCAATCATGACCCATGTATCATTCAACCTAAACACATCGTCAAAGAGTGCTTTTTCGAGAAAAAAAAAATATTTTAGATGTTAAAAAAATAATTTTATTATTTTGATAGTTTTTATTATTAAATTATAACAAAATAATTTTAAATTATTTTCTAATATTTTTTAAATAATATTATAAGAAAATGTTTTTGTCCACCGCAGCTTTAACAACAGTACCAAATAGGCCCTATATAGTATAAAATCAAATGTCTGAATCCATACGCAAAATATTCAAACTCGTCCCAATAAGATGGGAAGGGTTATCCATAAAACCTCTCGCCTGCCGTTACCAAACCGGTTTTTTCTTTTTTTTTTTTCCATAAAAGAAAAAATATTAAAATAAATTTTAATAATCGGATATGATCAGAACTAAAACCAAACCAAAACTGAAAGTAAACCTTAAGGGCTCCGATCCCCCAAAACCTTAATCTGGAACAGTCGATAATGACGATTCCAATCCTTGAATGATTCAAGAGTGCATCAGCAAAGGCAACCTCTGTGTGTGTGTCTGTGTGTTAAATAAATGAACGGCAACTCTAAAATTGTGAATGAATATGAATCACTATATAACTTGTTATTTGGTTATTCTTTTGGAGGCTGGATGACCATCCCACACTAGTAAATAAAACATCTTTTACAATCTGCTGATTGGAAGAAAAATACCTAACAAAGGGAAACTATAACAAAAACAACATACTTGACAAGAACCAGCAATTTGCTGGATATCAGACAAGTGGGGGAAAAAAAAAACAAAAGACAAAATAGTTGGGTAGGGTAGGGAATTAAAAAGGGATAAAGAAAAAAGGTTGATTCTTTTTGTGTATCAGTGTGTCACCGGAGACACATGATATAGTAATTCTGTGTATACCCCACTATCTGATTTTACATCTTAATCAAATTCCAAGAAAGAAAAACCTATACCATAGAAAAACTCAAAGCTTCAAACCTTACACAGAATTCTTTCCGACTGCATTCTACGATAAATTCATCAAAACAGCCAAACCCATCAGCTCTAATCAAGTTCTCATATAAACTGCAAACATCTGAGCAAGGAAACCATAAAAATTTCACTTAATCACATATGCTTCTCCTACATTCACATCATGATTATCCTAAGCAGCAATTCCTGCAACAAACAAAAACAGAAGATTGTAATATTGTCGACAACAATAAATTAGAATAGCATATTAGCTCCCCAACTCTTTATTGTATTTGGACAAATGGCTTTGAAATTGGAAGATTTTGATAGATGCTATATGAGTTTTCTACAATTAATAAGATTCATGAATCTTAAGAGTTTAAATAATGTGCTCACTTCCATTCAAACATTTAAAACTAAAATAATATTCATATCCAAATCCATTCATTTGAAATTCTTCCACCCAGATATGCAAGTAAAAAACAATGAATAGATAGAAGCTCAGTGCGTCTCCATTTGTAACTCGCAGATGATCGTTTTTTAAGTCCTACAAGTGTCAATGACGCATTCATCTATTGCCTAATTTTCTAGATTTCAACAGAAATGAAAATCCAGTTCACTAATTGAAATTAATGTGCAGGTCAGACAATATATTGAGTCTCCATCTCCCCAGAAAAAGTAAAATAAAATAAATAAATAGCTATTGCTAAGGACAGAATGGATGAAGGACGCTTTTGATATGACAAAAAAGAAAAAATCCAACAAAGAGCATCCCTAATGCATGAGGTCCGCCACATTGCACGGGTAGAAACACTCCTGTACAGTTTTACATATACCACAACCCAGCTTAACGTGCATACCCATGCAATTATCAACTAAAACACTTCCAAAATCTCTTAAGTGATTCACTTTCATGTGTCAAGCTTGACACAACTGATAGCATAGCAAGCAACAGATTGGTACATTTTAAAGCCCAAATATTAGTTAGCAAAGGGAATAGCAAACCAGTTTACTAATATAGAGGTCAAAGGACACACAATTGAAACAAGTACTAGAATTGCCCAAAAAAAAAAAAAAAAGAAAACGGAAAAAAATAGCTGGACTCAAATGATCGTCTTTTTTTTTTAGATTAGTGGATTGGGGGTGGTGGGGTAATTTCTCCTAAGTTAAAAGAAGTTAAAAAGAATAAAGAGAAGGCAAAATTACCTCTATTTGCTTGTCTATTGGCAACATTGTAACTGCCAAAATAACTAGCAGACTTATTAGTCACAGTATCTGTAGCTGCATTTCCAAGACCAAATCCAAATGAGCCAGAACCCTCTTGCTCTAAAGGTGAAGATCGCCATGCAGAATCCCCATATGACAAGCCATTGTCAAAAATGCTTGCATAAGAACCATCATAATCATCATGTGATGCAGCATGAGATGATACTGGCGCAACACTTGCCCCATTGCTTCTTCCATACCCTACCCCTCCAAGACCAACATTGAAATCTCCCCAGTTGTAACTAAGACTGCTACCATTATAAGCAGAGCCAGCACCTCCACCCTGTTCAGGCTTAACTGAGGAATCCCAGAGTCCACCAATACTGCCAGAAGAACCCATTCCAGAGTTTCCAGTTCCTGAGCCCATAAAAGTACTAGAATTTGAGTTTGAAGGATGATTAATGCTTCCATTACCCCACAAAGTTCGAGCTGTCGAACTTAAAGCAGAACTATTTCCACCAACGACTCCATTATATCCAATGGGGCTATGATACCTGCTTGAATTTCCACTATAGGAAGGACTCAGTCTCCCATAGCCAAGGTTAAGGTTTGAAAAACTAGGACTCAAACCCTGCTCAAAATTCAGCCCCATCCCAAAACCAGGACCAAATGGAGAAACGTTATTCTGGCCAACTATAGCAGGGCTAAACCTACCATCCATTCTAACACCAAGTCCTCCAGTAGAACTTGGATTATATCCCTGAGTCTGAGTGTAACCATTCAGAAAGCTACCAACTCTATTTGGAGCGTAATTATGCCCACTTAACTGGCTCCGAGTTGGCCCTGGTGATAGTTCTTTGGGGACAGCCCGCTTGACCTCAACCATTTTACCATTGAGTTCATGAAAGGTTTTGTGCAACACTTTATCCACCGCTTCCTCTGAATCATAAGTAATAAATCCAAAACCTCTCGGCCTTTGAGTGTTATGGTCATACATAACTACAACATCTGTAATTATCCCAAACTGATCAAAATACTTCTTAAAGTCAGTCTCTGTTACCGTAGATGCCAAACCTCCTACAAATATCTTCTTTGTACGAGCTGGACCAGGTGAACCATGTACACTGTTGCTGCTGTTTCTATTAACAATGTTTTGGTCCTCCTTAGGAACTGCCTTCTTTGCTTCAACCTGAGAATCAAACACTTAATAATGAAAAATCAACAACCAATAAGCAAGCATTGATCCTGAAAATTGAGAAACTGGAACAAAGTCCATGTCTGCTCAGCCTTTTCTCATGTACACTAAAATAATTTTTCTTTAATGGAGATTACAGAGCTGAATGGTGATGTAGCTTCAGGTTAGATGAGAAGTGCCAGAGTAATAAAAACTTCATATTTTATTTCGCAAATTTATCAACAATTTTTAACATGAACAATGTAGCACCAACAGTTTTGGCATTAAGACTTGGTGAAATTGAACTTTATCACGTTGCATGTGCTGATAACTTGTAAAAGGCAGCATATGGTCTTCCAGCAGCTCAATAACTAATCAAGTGATCCACGAGGCAGTGAACATTAATGTTTTAATTCTCGAGAAGATAAAAGCTGCAGGCAGCAAATCAAAATTATGGTATCCAATACCATATCTGATGAACATTTCCTTATCTATCTTTCCCTTCCTAGATTTTCAAACAGATTTAATTGCAGTCTCCATTAGCATCATTCTACTGAATATTGATTGAGATTAATTAGCCTCTTTTGTTGATAGATAACTACACCTTCCAATTAAATTGACCATTGAAGAAGCCACTTCTAACATCAAATAGCAAAGGTACTTTTCTTCTAAACAAGATCGTTCAATTCTAAAAATAGAACCCCATTCTATCACCAAATTTCTGATTTCTGGTTAGTGTTTAGAATTGCCAAATTATGAGCTTTGATATTGATAATGCTATGATTACTGCCAGCATCTCAGGAACTAATCCCCTGCTGAAAACTACTGAAAATATAAAGGTCTTCATACATTTGAATTATCCAAGAGTGACGTGTAGACGATACAATGTCTTTACCGACCCCACAAGGAAAATAAAATGAATTTGATAATTCCATCTATTACCTGATATTTTTCATCCCATTTTACACCATAACCATATGATTCTCCTCCAAAATTTATTACCTCTCCAAAAGTGAAATAATTGGAGGAGAGGGAAACAACATTGATCCAAATATGAATTATTGAGAGAACTTAAACGTCAAAACTTACATTTCTGCCATATATCATATGCTTTTCCATCACAACTCTCTCAGCAACGGCAGGGTCTGCAAAAACAACAAAACCGAAGCCACGGGCACGACCAGTAGCCCGATCCTTCATTATCACAGCCTCCACGACTTCGCCAAAAGCCTGGAAATACTCCCTAAGACGGTCTTCATTTGTGTCCCATGAAAGCCCACCAATGAATAGCTTTCCAAGCTCCATTTCCATTTCTGCAAATAAATCCCACCAAGAAAATCCCAACAAACGAAACTAACATCCGATCAAAAAATGAAAAAATAAAACACCATTCTAGCAGCGTACAAACCAAACACCAGATCTAAATTGTAACACAGAATTGGATGCAAGCAGAATAAGGACAAGCCCAGTATTCACAGGCATGATATATTTCAGAATACATAGCATATGGTGTTGTGTTGATAAAAACTATCAGATACGTAATACCAAAATGCGGATTAAACAAAGAGAACAACAATACCTCGTCAAAAGGAATAAAACAAAGCTTGGATATTTACAGGTGTTTACGAAATGGGTACTCTTGGATCAATCCTAAAGCATAGAGACCTTTCACCGATCAAATATGGATCAACCAGCAACCATGGATTCCTAAGGAACAAGAAGAAGAATATCGAAATTGGCAAGGAATGAAAATAGGATTCAAAACCCAGAAGTTATATAACAAAATCTAAAAGTAAAGCTTTTATGATGGAAATTTTACCAAAGAAAAAGGAAAACTGAGACAATCTACGATCTGAGAGGAGGCATAACAAGAAGAGAGGGCAAGAAAGGCCCTCTTTTTCTGCTCTCTCCCTCTCTCTCTATATGCAATTACTGCAAATGATTCAATTGGATACTTATACAAGGCCTAAAGATTTTATGTATGAGAGGAAGGAGATAGGGATGTAAGAGAGAAGAAATGGATATATATAAAGCGATAGAGAGAGAAAGAGAGAGAGAAAGAGAGAGAGAGGTTTGGCTGTCCTCTCCCCTCGTGTAAGAATAACAAAGTTACGAGACGATGTAATGGAAGATGGTGACTTTCCAAGTTTGAGCTTTTTTTTTTTTTTTTTAAATAATTATAATTATAAAGACAAATTATAATTTAGTCACTTAATTTATTAAATTAGTATATATATTTTTAAAAATTAATTATTTAATTTTTATAATTTTAAAAGCTAATAAATTAGTGTTTCCTATGAAAAGATATAGTAAGCTCACTATTATTATTTTATTATTTTTAAAAGATTAATTTATTAAATATATTTAAAATAGATTGATTTATAAGATTATATTCAATTATAAGAACTAATATGTAAACGAACAACAAATTTTGCCTTATTCCTATCAGCAAAAAATTGTTATTTAAAAAAAAAATAATTAGTTTCTAAAAATATAGATGTGTAAGTTTAATGGCATAAAAGATTAAAAATTGATTAAATAACATCACTTTTATATTTAAATGGAGTTATAGGCAACAGAAAGAAAGGTTATGGATTCTAATAAGCGGGGGCGGAGGGAAGATACGGTAAGGGGCACGTGCTGTATCGGCGACCAGAAAATGCTTTGAAGGGGATAAGGTGCCGCAGCGGTGCCGCCGGTGCCCTACCAAAGGGAAGGTCCTGACTCTACCACTACTAATAAGCATAGTAATATGAGATGAAGGAAGAGAAATATCATTTTCCTAAGGAGGTCGAGAAAAAAAAGTTGTGAAGTTGCAATAGGAGGTAGAGCTGCATAAGAGGGACTATCTTTATTCTCCCATGGGAAAGACTTGGCTCAATGGACTTCTCCAACTGATTTATGCATTATTTTATTTATGAGTTGATATAAGTGCTATCCCATACACACAAAACAGTGTTGGAACCTATCCCATATACACAAAACAGTGTTGGAACTGAAGCAAGTCCTAGACATGGAGGATTTTCTCAAGTGCAATCATGAGATCTTGGGCTAAACGTCTCAAGGAATAAACTTAGCTCTTTGTGAAATTTTGGATTGAAAAAAGATTATCCAAATATGAGAAACTTCATAATGATATTATTGAGAAGCCTATATAAGTAATATAATTGGGCTTATAAATTTGTTTAGCTAGTTTGGTCTTTTGGGCCTTGTTTTCAACTTGCTGGTTTTCTTACTTATTTTGGATAAATTGGGCTTGTTAAAAATCAATCTTTGATTTGTTTATTTGGATTACCTTAATTATGTTTTAAGTTTGTTTGGGTTTGAGTGTGTTTTAGGCTTAATTAGGTTTTATTATCTAAGTAATTTTATCCAAGAAGTAAGGGAATTTGAAGAGTCCATCATTTAAGTAGCCATCCATTTACTTACTTCATTTAATGCTCTACTATCAATCAAAACTCCATCTACTTCAAGCATTAAAAGAGTATATGAAGCCATACTATCTTTACGAGAAATAGAAGACAATTTAATTTTATTTGTATTGTAGTCCTTGAGTCGTAATTATATATAGAGGCTATAGTATTTTGTTTTACCATATTGAATGAAAATCTCAGAATTTCCTTTATTGGGAGAGAGTTTTAGCTCTCTTTTATCTTTATGCACAAAGTGTTATTTGGATTATGATTGATTATTCAATTGCTTCTCAAATTCAATTTCTATTTCTTATATTTTTGAACACCTTAATTCGATTGGATTTAAAGGGATTCTTTTTTATCTTCTTTAAGTTCTTTTGACTTGTGTTCTTATGTATAAGAACAAATTAATTTGATTTTCTTGGTGTTTTAATTTGTTGGTTCGAATTTTAATCAAGAATTCTAAGATTGTCTGATTGATCTTGAGATTCCGCATCATTTGATATTAGAGATTTGGTTTATTAAGTAATTATCTATCCTTCTTTTTTCTGTTATTTCTATCATTTTTTATTATTGTTTATCTTGTTCTTAGGTTGTTATAACTCAAAGTGGAATTTTTTATCATTAAACAACCTTATGTTTTTTCTTTGAGTATTTGTGTGAATTACGCATATATATATATATATATACCCATAGAAAGAACAATGATATTTGGAGATAAGTTTCTGGATGAAATAATTAATAAAACACAATTACAAAGATTTTTAGGATGCCTAAATTATATTATAGATTTTTATCCAAATTTAAATAGAATGATAAAACCATTGCATGACAACAAACACTGAGGATCGAACACACCGTGATTCAGATAAATATAACTTTAAAATCAGATAACTTTAATGGTACGTGACTTTGTAACCCAAATTTCTTCTACGGCACAGCAATTTGCCTAATCGAAGAGGTATGGTTTTCCAGTTTATATACCAAAAAAGTATAACTTTAATGGCCTCTGAGAGTCATTGGCCTTCAAGCTATAAATTATAACAGAAAATTTATAACAGTTTTCTGATGTAGAAGATCAGACTAAGCTGCAACCACAGAGCATACTTATGATGTTTTAATTTTTTAACGGCGGTTAGGGTTCCTGCAACCTTAACCTGGAATCTCCAGAGTTAAGTCAGATTGTGGAGGGAGAAGAGAAAGGTGCCGTCAACACGGACTTATACAGTAACAGTATAATATGAGAAATAAGAAACTTACTATATTTTAAAAATTAAGAACTGATACAGAATCCTGGAAATAGAGAGAGAATACACAAAGGAAATGTAAAGAGAAACTAGAGAGAGAGAGAGAGAGAGAGGGATTACAATGGTCTGCCTTCACAAGGGGATAGGCTCCCTTTATACAGAAATTTTCTAGCCTTTAATGTTGAGCCACGGGAGATTTACTGTTGATTCATGCAAACTTTTACTGTTCATAAATAGTAATTTGTCTGTCACTGTTTTTGTCTTTTACTACTCCTTTTTACTATTGGTAAATAGTCTGTCGGCCACCTCTGTTCCTTTTTACTATAGATCAATAGTTTGTCTGCCAACCCTTTTACTATTTCTGTCCTTATTCTGATTATGCTGATGAGGACGAAGATGAGGTGTCCTTTTTCTTGCTTTTTTTCTTTAATTTTTCTTTCTTTTCTTTTTTCACCTTTGACTCCTTTTTCTCTTTTCTTTTACCCGTTTTACTTTTGATTTTTACTGGTGAGAGAATTCCATAACAGTCGTCTTCATTACCATCACAGTATGAAGATGTCTGGGTTTCACTGGAGGATGACGTCTGGGATGATGCTGTCGACTCCGATTCAGAACTGGACTGCTTTTTAAATTTTCTCCTAGACTGTTTCTTTGAAACTTTTTTACTAGAAGACTTTTTGGATGATTCTTTATCAATGGATTCCTTTGACTATTCTTTATCACAGGATTGCTTTACTTTTTCTTTTTCTTCTAGAGTAAGCTGATTGAACATTTGTTGGCAAATTATTTTGAACTCTTCAAGGGTTTTAGCTACTGCTAATAAGGCCTGACATTGGGCTTTCTGGGCTCCAAATGATGGCTCTCCTTGTTGCAGTGTTAGTTTACCAGCATAAGACACAGCAGGGAACTGTGCTTTTTTAAGTATCCATTCCTTAATAACCATTTCTGTGGTGGTGTTTCCGAATGATCCCCACCATTTAATTTTATGCTTCTTTACTATGGCTGGAATAGAAATTCCCGCCATATACTGAAAATCAAAAAACCATTAGTATACCCAAGGAATAAAAAAGTTTATACAGAAATACATTAAAGGGGGTATATAGGTTTCATTCAAGTTGGGTTTATAATTGCTTTTGAAATATTGATATACTTGGGATACTTCAGACGAAAGAATTTCTTTAGAAATACCCCTGTACTGCCACCACTTTAAAAACCAGTTTGGAAATCTGGTGGTTTCTTTAATTTTTGACTGATCAAAATATATTAGCCATGAGTGAGTGTGGTTTGGATTTTGGATACTGAAAATATTTTGCCAGGCGTCTATATAATCAAAATAGTTATATGAAGTAAAATGCTGTTTTAGAGTTTTAAATGTTAGACCAGTATACAAATTTGGGGTTGGCCAATCCTTGGGATGGATAACCCGTTTTATCTGTATGGAAGAGTAGGCTATTATATTTCTATCATTTTTGTCAAAATTATGTTTTATTTTTATTGACTCAGTATCTTCCAAAATACTATGATAGTATTCCTGAGATTTTGAAAAATCTTTAGGTGTAAAATACCAGTTCTGAGGATAATATTTTTTAATAACTCCCCAAGAGTTTACATCGTTATAACCATTTTCGACAACAATTTCAAAATCAGATACATTTTTTATAATCCATTTATGAAAACTTATATTATACCCCTGAGTAGATTGGATTTTTGGTAAACCCAGAGCCATCAACGGATTTGAGATGTCTTTACTGTCTATCGTTTGAGACAGACTAGTCGTACCATGAACGGGTACGATCGCTTTAGTTTTAGAGGCCATACCTGATTCTCCTGAGGAGGAGGCTATATTTTGCAAAGCTTTAATCACCTCTGGTGACTGACTTAATTCTTCAATCCATCTTTTTAAATCTGATGGGCTTGGGTTTTTTACTTGTGGTCTTACGGTTTTATCCAGGTCCTCCGAATGTTCTGATAGGGCTTTAGGAGTAGGATTTGAGCTGGATTTTACTTCCTTTTGTTTATTCTTCTTTCTTCCCATTGTTCTGTAAGAATTCTCGAGTTAGAAAATCTGGAATATTATTTTTACTACATTTAATATACTCAATATCAAAATAAAAAATATTTAAGATTGCTTGCCATCTAGCAAAAATCTGTTTAGAGGCAAGATTTTTAACATCTTTTTTCAAAACATCCTTTGCTGATTTACAATCGATTCTGACTAAAAATTTTTGATTTAACAAATCAGATTGGAATTTATTTATGCAAATTACAATACTTAGAATTTCCTTTTTAATGGTAGAATAAGGAAAATTTACTTTTTAGTCCCTGAGGTATAGCGTAATTAGCATATTCGTCCCTCTATTTTTAGAACCCAACGCTTTCGTCTATGAGGTTTAATTCCGTCAAAATTAGAGGTTCCTCCGTCAAAAATGCCGTTAGTGATAGGAAAAATGACCGAATTACCCTTTCTAAAACCCAATACTTTAGTCCCTAAAATTTAATTCCTACACATATATAGATCCCTCTCTCAAAGAATTGAAGGAAAAAATACATTTTTGTCCCTAAGATATTACATAATTAACATATTTGTCCCTCTATTTTTTTGAATTAAACATTTTAGTCCCTAAAGTTTAATTTCGTCAAAATTCAAGGAAGAAAATCTCAAACTCAATCTCCATAAACAAATAAAAATCTTAATAAATTTAAGATTCAAATTCAGCAAATATAATAAAAATCAAAATATATAAATTTTAAATTATTAAAAATAAAAAGTTAAAACTCAATATAAATATTTTTTGTGATGTTGTTCGTCATCGATCACTGCTCGCCATTTTAAAAATTCATTAAAATGTCTGATATTTTAAAAAATTTACTAGTTAGTCTTTCCGTTAATTTTAGTCGTTAAGTATTATAAAAAAATTCTAAAATTTTCATGATATAAAGTGACTAATTAGTAAATTTTTTAACAATTTGAGGGACTAATTAATTTTTTTTCTAAACTATAGGGACTAAATAGTAAAATATTTAGTGATAAAATTAATAGAGGAACTAACTAGTAGACTTTTTAAAATGTTAGGGACATTTTAATATATTTTTCAAAATTGAGGGACTAAGTAGCGAGTTTTTCCATACTATAGGGACTAAATAGTATTTTTTTTCATTTTATTATTGATAAGGGTATTTTTTGGATTATATTTATTCTCTTTCCTTTGACTAGGTGAAAATCATTGACTTAACAGAAATTTTTGACGGAGGGACCTTGAATTTTGACAGAATTAAACCTCAGGGACGAAAGTGTTGGGTTCCAAAAATAGAGGGATGAATCCGTTAATTACGCTATACTTCAGGGACTAAAAAGTAATTTTCCTGTAGAATAATTTATCTGGTCTGAATTCCAGTGTCCTAATGTAAACTGGATTATCCTTTCTTTATCATCTATTCTCTATTTTAAAATTCCTCCATATCCTATATCTGAAGTATCAGTTTCTACAATTTTAAATGCATTCGGATTTGGGATATACAGGTAAGGAATTTCCTTTACTAAAGATTTTATATGTCTTATAATACTGGTATGCTCTTCAATCCATGGGCCAGCATTTTTCTTAAGTTTGTCATGCAATGGTTTTATCATTCTATTTAAATTTGGATAAAAATCTATAATATAATTTAGGCATCCTAAAAATCTTTGTAATTGTGTTTTATTAGTTATTTCATCCGGAAACTTATCTCCAAATATCATTATTCTTTCTATGGGTTGAATTATACCTTGTTCTATATAGTGTCCTAAGAACCTGATTTTAGTCTGAAATAGATTCATTTTAGTTTTACTTAGAGCTAGTCCATTCTTTTTTATTATCATACAAAATGTCCTTAAATATTTAAAATGTTCTTCTATACTCTGGCTAAATATTAAGACATCATCTATATAAACTATGCAGAATTTTGAATAAGGATTAAAAATATCATTCATTATTTTTTGAAATTCTGAAGGTGCATGCTTTAATCCAAAATGCATTACGTTCCATTCATATTGTTCAAAGGGAACTGTAAATGCCGTTTTATATCGATCTTTAGGCTCTATTTGAATCTGCCAATATCCTGACTTCATATCAAATTTACTGAATATATTTGCATTATATAACCTATTTAAAAGATATTTTTAATTAGGTATAGGATACCTAATCCATTTTAATGCTGTATTTAATGGTTTATAAATTATAACTAACATTGGTGTTCCTCTTTCGATTTCTGCATTTTTATTAACATAAAAGGCTGCACACGACCAAGGGCTTCTTGATTTACTAATTAATTTTTTATCTTCTAATTCTTTAATTTCTTTTTTACAATGTTCTAATAATTATGGTGCCATTTGAATTGGTCTAGCCTTGGTTGAGATTGATTTTTCATTAAATCCTTCTTCATACGGCAAATCTACTATATGATGTTTTCTTTTCCAAAAAGCATTAGAATGATTTGCACATAATTCTTTTTCCATAGAATTTTTTAATTCCTCTATCTTGGTTTTTATAAACTTACTTTCTAATTGATTTCTAATTCTAGTTAGATGTACATTATTCTTTAAATCTTTTAAATCCTTTTTTTTTTATTTTATTATTGAATTTATTTCCATTGTCCTAATGGAATGTGCTTTTATTAAATTTAGATTTTTTATTTTAGGTTTTTCTGTAAAATTCATTGTAATCTTTTTATTCTTGGTTTTAATTTCTATACAGTCCTCTTTTACTAAATAAGGTGTTATTAGGTTTATAAAGGGGTTCCTAATATTACTATATGATTTATCTGTTGGGATAATAAAAATACAGTTTTTATTTCTAAATCTTGATTTACTATTAATGCTTCTGTTTTTCCTAGAATATTTAAATTAGTTTTATTTGCTGTTTTTAATTTTTCTTTAGTCTCTTGCCAAAATCTCTTAGGTACTAAACTTGATTTTATACAGTTTAAATCTGCTCCTGTGTCGAATAATGCTATTGTATCTATTCTAAAATTTTCTGATAATTTAATTCTTAATTTTACTAAGTATTTTCTAGAAGTTATTTCTTGTAATAATAAAATAAAATTATTATCTATTTCTTCATTATCTAACTGACTAATTTTATTATGTTTATTTTCTTCCTCTTCTACTTCTTCAGATAAGGAGGATGATCCAGAAATTAATTGTTCTTCTAGAAATTTTATTCTTTTTGAATCTTTTTGAAGTTGATGCTTCAAATCTTTTACTTCAGCTTTTACCATTATGATTTCATTTTGCAATTCTTCTATAGTTATTGTCTCTTTAGGTTTTTTTATTTTTGCTTAATATTCTGGTCAAATCATAAGTTTGCTTTTTTATTTTAGGAACATTATTTTTAACTTCTTCTGTTTCATCAAAACTTTTAGTTAATTTTTTAAGAAATTTTTCTTTAGTATTATTATCTTCTATATTATTAATTAGTTCCAATAATGAGCATTGCTCTTTAGTTAGAACACTTATTGATTTTTCTGACGATCTAGCTCCTAACTCATCTATCTAGTTTTCACTTTCTGTTACTTCTGATCCTGAGCTTTCTGAATCTATATATAATTCCTGAATTTTATTTACTATTTCTTCATCTAATTCTAATTCATTTAGTTTTTTATTAAACCTACAAAATTTAGATGTATGACCCTTTTGCCCACAATTAAAACATATTAAATCTTTAAATGATTTTTTTATTCTGGGTCTTATTTACTGAAGTTCTCTTTCTGTAACTTTTATAGGGTTTATAATCTTTCTTTTTATAATACTCTTCCTTACTTGGTTTTGCTATGTATTTTTTCTTGTAATATTTTTCTCTTTTATAATATTTTCTTGGCTTAGATTTAGAACATTGACCATTATAACTTTTATCTTGGGTTATTCCATAATCAAACTGTTTACAAAAAGATCCTAGTTCTTGCTTAGTCCTATGCATTTCATATTTTAAGGTTCTTTGTAACTTTAAATCCTGACAAATTTGTAATCCTTCTTTCTGAATTATACTTACCAGTTGGCCATATGTTAATCTTTTATATGGTATTGGGTTACCAAATTGTTGTTTTATATTGTTCCTGACCTTTTCTCGTAAGAAATAAGGAAGTCCTGCCAATAATTTTTCTTTCAAAAATCTTGATTTTAATCTTCCCTTAACATCAATCTGGTTAGAAAAGTGGTTTTATAATACTGAAAGTCACTTAATTTTTTGCATTTTAAATTGCTTAATAGTTCCGCATTTTTATCTTTTAAAAGAGATGGGTCTCCTATAAAATGTAATAAAATTGTTAGAATTAAGGTCGATACTGCATCTTGAATAGTTTCTCCTAATTCATTGTATATAGGTTCATCTTCTCTATTTACTTGGATTGAGTTTAAAATTTCTAATTGTTGCATTTCTGTTAGGTGGTAATCCCACCATCCTTTTAACTGTCCTATAAAACCTGCTATAATTATTTCAGCTATTGCTCTGTCTGAAGCAAAAGACTGGATTTTATATGCATTGGCTGCCATAGTAATTTGTTGGAGTAAATTTAAAATATTATATTCAGACAATCCATCTATGTTCCATTCATATACTGTTGAAGCATTATATTTAAACTAAGATGTGATATTTGGCTTTTACATTAATCTTAAATCTGGTGCTCTACTTACTATTTCTCTATATGATATAGGATTTATTTCAAATTGTTTTATATCTTCTGAATCTGGCTGACTTTGCTCACTTTCAGATTATGACTCTTCTTCTAATGCATTTATATTTCTAGATTGAGGAGTTTCTGGAATTATATTTTTACTAGATTCTAAAGTTTCTATTTTACTTAACTGGTCTTTTAGACTTTGCAAAAATTCATTTTTATTAGCTTTTAATTCTTTTTTACTCGAACTAGATATCTAATAAGGCTTAAATATATGTGGTTTTATTTCTTTTTTCTCTTCTATTTTTACCTCTTTTTCTTTTAAAATTTTTTCTATCTTCTTTAATTGAGTACCTATATATATTAAACTTGCCTTACTGAAATTATTTTGTTCTATTACCTTTTTATCTGTATCATTTTTTTTAGCTATTTTATATGGTACACAAATTATTTTATTTTTTCCATATTTTATTTTACTAATCGTCTTAGGTGGAAAATCACTTTGAATTACTTTATCATTTACGATCCATTCTGGCCTCTTATCTCTTAATGTTATTGGATTCATGCTTTTTATCTTTCTTAATTCAAACCATTCAAAGAATTTTATTTTGGAAAAATTACCTTTTAGTCCTTGAGGTATAGCGTAATTAACGGATTCGTCCCTCTATTTTTAGAACTCAACACTGTCGTCCCTGAGGTTTAATTCCGTCAAAATTCAAGGTCCCTCCGTCAAAAATTTCTGTTAAGTCAATGATTTTCACCTGGTCAAAGGAAAGAGAATAAATATAATCCCAAAAATACCCTTATCGATAATAAAATGAAAAAAATATTATTTAGTCCCTATAGTATGGAAAAACTAGCTACTTAGTCCCTCAATTTTGAAAAATATATTAAAATGTCCCTAGCATTTTAAAAAGTCTACTAGTTAGTTCCTCTATTAATTTTATCACTAAATATTTTACTGTTTAGTCCCTATAGTTTAGAAAAAAAAATTAATTAGTCCCTCAAATTATTAAAAAATTTATTAATTAGTCACTCTATATCATGGGAATTTTAGATTTTTTTTATAATACTTAACAACTAAAATTAATGGAAAGACTAACTAGTAAATTTTTTAAAATATCAGAGATATTTTAACGAATTTTTAAAATGGAGAGTAGTGATCGACGACGAACAGCATCACAAAAAATATTTATATTGAGTTTTAACTTTTTATTTTTAATAATTTTAATTTTATATATTTTGATTTTAATTATTTTTGCTGAATTTGAATCTTAAATTTATTAAAATTTTTATTTGTTTATGGAGATTGAGTTTGAGATTTTCTTCCTTGAATTTTGACGAAAATAAATTTAGAGACTAAAATGTTGAATTCAAAAAAATTGAGGGAAAAAATATGTTAATTATATAATATCTTAGGGACAAAAATGTATTTTTTCCTTCAATTCTTTGAGAGAGGGACCTATAAATTTGTAGGAATTAAATTTCAGGGACTAAAGTATTGGGTTCTAGATAGGGTAATTCGGTCATTTTTTCTATCACTAACGGCATTTTTTATGGAAGGACCTCTAATTTTGACGGAATTAAACTTCAAGGACGAAAGCGTTAGGTTCTAAAAGTAGAGGGACAAAAATGTTAATTACGCTATACCTTAGGGACTAAAAAGTAATTTTCCCTTTTATTTTTCTTATTTTACTAACATATTCAAAATATTCTTTTTTTAATTTTTCAAAATTATTTTCTTTAACAATTTTATTTAATTTACTTAAATTTTTTGTCTTAGTTATTTCTTTTAAAAATTTCTTTTCAATCTTCTCTTTACTAAGAACATTTAATTCCCTATTTATATTATTTATGTTTTCTGTTATAGCAGAAGCTGATGGTGATTCTGGTGATGAGGGTGCTATTTCAGCCTGTTGATTTAAATAATTTTCTACAGGGTTATATACTGCCTGGGGTACTGAAGAACTATAATCAACTCCTTTCATTTTATGATTTCTATCTGGGATATCTGATGTTGAAAATCTGGGTTTTACTATAGTCTGAATTACTGGTTTAGGCTCATCTCCTTTATATGTTGCATATATTACTGATGGTAGGTTTGAAACTCTTCCTATATCTTCTGTTATTTCAGAGGACGAAGATCCTGTATACCTACTGCTCATATTTCTATTAAATTTTAGTGATACTTTGCCATCTTCAAACTGCTCTATCCTACTTAAACTTGTATTTGGTTTTACCTTTTCTTGTTCTGTTGGAGGTACTATACCCTCTAATATCCATTCTTCTGGCAAAGTTATATCTTTCCACTGAATTGTTTTAGGAATTACTGTATTTGTTTTAGTTAAATCTGTTTGTAAGAATCTTGTTTCTCCCCTTTTTGGTTGTAATTTATACTTTGTTCCAAATGCTGAATTCATCGCTTTATAATGAATTTTATATATTAATGCTATCGGAATAGATCCTTGTTTCATCTTATAATTATGGGTTTTTATTTCTAAAACTATACTATCTAAAATATTTAAGTCATTTAAAGAGATTGTCATATCAGGGTAGACTTCAACAGATATTGGTCCTTCACTTAGACCGGTTTCTATAGATCCTAATAAAGAATCCTGGAAATTTAAAAATCTCGCATCTCTTACTACTGCTAAAATACTAGTGTTTAATCCTTCTCTAGTTAAAGGTTTTATTCCTACCTGTATTAATCCTATATGAATATACTTATATTTCTTACTTCTATGATGACTTAATATTTTTTATGATAACAGTGTTATTTTTTCAAAAGGTTTACTTAACTGAAAATCCCTTTCTTCTGTTTTTATTACATAATCTGTTTTTTTTTTTTTTTTTTTTGAAATGGGGATTGGGGTTGTAGAACCTAAGACCTCTTAGATTTACTCAGATGCACTTACCACCAGGTAAGCCTGTGAGTGCTACATAATCTGTTTTAAAAACATTAAATTTTGAAATTTTATAAATATGTTCTTAATCTACTTTAGGAATTTCCCATTCATCTATTGCTTTTACAAAATCTTCCAATATTAATTTATTTTTATTTATTACTCTTTTAATTTTTGAAAACTCTGAATCATCTGATTTTACTGTACTTGCCGATTTATATAAAAAAGGATCCATTTTCAAAAATCTTGAACTATGTTGCGGCCACTGCCTGTTATACACTCTGACGCCTAAATCTTGGCTAAAACGGGTTCAGTTGGCATACCCAAAACATATTTTTTTAAAATTTTGGATAATGGACTCTTTCTCATGCAAATAACCTATGGCTCTCATACCAACAAACACTGAGGATCGAACAAACAGTGATTCAGATAAATATAACTTTAAAATCATATAACTTTAAAATATAACTTTAATGGTACGTGACTTTGTAACCCAAGTTTCTTCTACGATACCAACAATTTGTAGGATCGAAGAGGTCTAGTTTTCCAGTTTATATACCAAAAAAGTATAACTTTAATGGCCTCTGAAGTCATTGGCCTTCAAGCTATAAATTATAACAGAAAATTTATAACAGTTTTCTGATGTGGAAGATCAGACTAAGCTGCAACCACAGAGCATACTTATGATGTTTTAATTTTTTTAACGGCGGTTAGGGTTCCTGCAACCTTAACTTGGAATCTCCAGAGTTAAGTCAGATTGTGGAGGGAGAAGAGAAAGGTGCCGTCAACACGGACTTATAAAGTAACAGTATAATATGAGAAATAAGAAACTTACTATATTTTAAAAATTAAGAACTGATACAAAATCCTGGAAATGGAGAGAGAATACACAAAGGAAATGTAAAGAGAAACTACAGAGAGAGAGAGAAAGAGAGGGATTACAATGGTCTGCCTTCACAAGGGGAGAGGCTCCCTTTATATAGAAATTTTCTAGCCTTTACTGTTGAGCCACGGGAGATTTACTGTTGATTCACGCGGACTTTTACTGTTCATAAATAGTAACTTGTCTGTCATTGTTTTTGTCTTTTACTGCTCCTCTTTACTATTGATGAATAGTCTATCTGCCACCTCTGTTCCTTTTTACTGTAGATCAATAGTTTGTCTGCCAACCTTTTTACTATTTCTGTCCTTATTCTGATTATGCTGATGAGGACGAAGATGAGGTGTCCTTCTTTTTCTTGCCTTTTTTCTTTAATTTTTCTTTCTTTTCTTTTTTCACCTTTGACTCCTTTTTCTGTTTTCTTTTACCCGTTTTACTTTTAATTTTTACTGGTGGGAGAATTCCATAACAGTCGTCTTTATTACTATCACAGTATGAAGATGTCTGGTTTTTACTGGAGGATGACGTCTGGGATGATGCTGTCGACTCCGATTCAGAACTGGACTACTTTTTAAATTTTCTCCTGGACTGTTTCTTTGAAACTTTTTTACTAGAAGAGTTTTTGGATGATTCTTTATCAGTGGATTCCTTTGACGATTCTTTATCACAGGATTGCTTTACTTTTTCTTTTTCTTCTGGAGTAAGCTGATTGAACATTTATTGGCAAATTATTTTGAACTCTTCAGGGGTTTTAGCTGCTGCTAATAAGGCCTGAATTTGGGCTTTCTGGGCTCCAAATGATGGCTCTCCTTGTTGCAGTGTTAGTTTACCAGCATAAGACATAGCAGGGAACTGTGCTTTTTTAAGTATCCATTCCTTAACAACCATTTCTGTGGTGGTGTTTCTGAATGATCCCCACCATTTAATTTTATGCTTCTTTACTATGGCTGGAATAGAAGTTCCCGCCATGTACTGAAAATCAAAAAACCATTGGTATACCCAAAGAATAAAAAAGTTTATATAGAAATACATTAAAGGGGGTATATAGGTTTCATTCAAGTTGGATTTATAATTGCTTTTGAAATACTGATATACTTGGGATACTTCAAACGAAAGAATTTCTTCAGAAATACCCTTGTACTGCCACCACTTTAAAAACCAGTTTGGAAATCTGGTGGTTTCTTTAATTTTTGACTGATCAAAATATATTAGCCATGAGTGAGTGTGGTTTAGATTTTGGATACTGAAAATATTTTTCCAGTCGTCTATATAATCAAAATAGTTATATGAAGTAAAATGCTTTTTTAGAGTTTTAAATGTTAGACCAGTATACAAATTTAGGGTTGGCCAATCCTTGGGATGGATAACCCGTTTTATCTGTATGGAAGAGTAGGCTATTATATTTCTATCATTTTTGTCAAAATTATGTTTTATTTTTACTGACTCAGTATCTTCCAAAATACTACGATAGCATTCCTGAGATTTTGAAAAATCTTTAGGTGTAAAATATCAGTTCTCAGGATAATATTTTTTAATAACTCCCCAAGGGTTTACATCGTTATAACCATTTTCAACAACAATTTCAAAATCAGATACATTTTTTATAATCCATTTATGAAAACTTATATTATACTCCTGAGTAGATTGGATTTTTGGCAACCCCACAGCTATCAATGGATTTGAAATGTCTTTATTGTCTACCGTTTGAGACAGACTAGCCGTACCATGAACGAGTACGATCGCTTTAGTTTTAGAGGCCGTACCTGATTCTCCTGAGGAGGAGGCTATATTTTGCAAAGCTTTAATCACCTCTGGTGACTGACTTAATTCTTCAATCCATCTTTTTAAATCTGATGGGCATGATTTTATATCTGATGGGCTTGAGTTTTTTACTTGTGGTCTTACGGTTTTATCCAGGTCCTCCGAATGTTCTGATAGGGCTTTAGGAGTAGGATTTGAGCTGAATTTTACTTCCTTTTGTTTATTCTTCTTTCTTCCCATTGTTCTGTAAGAATTCTCGAGTTAGAAAATCTGGAATATTATTTTTACTACCTTTAATATACTCAATATCAAAATAAAAAATACTTAAGATTGCTTTCCATCTAGCAAAAATCTATTTAGAGGCAAGATTTTTAACATCTTTTTTCAAAACATCCTTTGCTGATTTACAATCGATTCTGACTAAAAAATTTTTATTTAACAAATCAGATTGGAATTTATTTATGTAAATTACAATAATTAGAATTTCCTTTTTAATGGTAGAATAATTTATTTGGGCTGAATTCTAGTGTCCTGATGTAAACTGGATTATCATTTCTTTATCATCTATTCTCTGTTTTAGAATTCCTCCATATCCTATATCTGAAGCATCAGTTTCTACAATTTTAAATGCATTCGGATTTGGGATATACAGGTAAGGAATTTCCTTTACTAAAGATTTTATGTCTTATAATGCTAGTATGCTCTTCAGTCCATAGGCCAACATTTTTCTTAAGTTTGTCATGCAATGGTTTTATCATTCTATTTAAATTTGGATAAAAATCTATAATATAATTTAGGCATCCTAAAAATCTTTGTAATTGTGTTTTATTAGTTATTTCATCCGGAAACTTATCTCCAAATATCATTGTTCTTTCTATGGGTTGAATTATACCTTGTTCTATATAGTGTCCTAAGAACCTGATTTTAGTCTGAAATAGATTCATTTTAGTTTTACTTAGAGCTAATCCATTCTTTTTTATTATCATACAAAATGTGCTTAAATGTTTAAAATGTTCTTCTATACTCTGGCTAAATATTAAGACATCATCTATATAAACTGTGCAGAATTTTGAATAAGAATTAAAAATATCATTCATTATTCTTTGAAATTCTGAAGGTGCATTCTTTAATCCAAAAGGCATTACGTTCCATTCATATTATCCAAAGGGAACTGTAAATGCCGTTTGATATCGATCTTTAGGCTCTATTTGAATCTGCCAATATCCTGACTTCATATCAAATTTACTGAATATATTTACATTATATAACCTATTTAAAAGATCTTTTTTACTAGGTATAGGATACCTAATCTATTTTAATGCTGTATTTAATGGTTTATAATTTATAACTAACATTGGTGTTCCTCTTTTGATTTCTGCTTTTTTATTAACATAAAAGGCTGCATACGACCAAGGGCTTCTTGATTTACTAATTAATTTTTTATCTTCTAATTCTTTAATTTATTTTTTACAATATTCTAATAATTATGGTGCCATTTGAATTGGTCTAGCCTTGGTTGAAATTGATTTTTCATTAAATCCTTCTTCATATGGCAAATCTATTATATGCTGTTTTCTTTTCCAAAATGCATTAGGATGGTCTGCACATAATTCTTTTTCCATAGAATTTTTTAATTCCTCTATCTTGGTTTTTATAAACTTACTTTCTAATTGATTTCTAATTCTAGTTAAATGTACATTATTCTTTAAATCTTTTAAATCCTCTGTTTTTAATTTTATTATTGAATTTATTTCCATTGTCCTAATGGAATGTGCTTTTATTAAATTTAGATTTTTTATTTTAGGTTTTTCTGTAAAATTCATTCTAATCTTTTTATTCTTGGTTTTAATTTTTATACAGTCCTCTTTTACTAAATAAGGTGTTATTAGGTTTATAAAGGGGTTATTAATATTACCATATGATTTATCTGTTGGGATAATAAAAATATAATTTTTATTTTTAAATCCTGATTTACTATTAATGCTTCTGTTTTTCCTAGAATATTTAAATTAGTTTTATTTGCTGTTTTTAATTTTTCTTTAGTCTCTTGCCAAAATCTCTTAGGTACTAAACTTGATTTTATACAGTTTAAATCTGCTCCTGTGTCGAATAATGCTATTGTATCTATTCTAAAATCTTCTGATAATTTAATTCTTAATTTTACTAAGTATTTTCTAGATGTTATTTCTTGTAATAATAAAATAAAATTATTATCTATTTCTTCATTATCTAACTGACTAATTTTATTATGTTTATTTTTTTCCTCTTCTACTTCTTCAGATGAGGAGGATGATCCATAAATTAATTGTTCTTCTAGAAATTTTATTCTTTTTGAATCTTTTTGAAGCTGATGCTTCAAATCTTTTACTTCAGCTTTTACCATTCTGATTTCCTTTTGCAATTCTTCTATAGTTATTGTCTCTTTAGGTTTTTTATTTTTGCTTAATATTCTGGTCAAATCATAAGTTTGCTTTTCTATTTTAGGAACATTATTTTTAACTTCTTCTGTTTCATCAAAACTTTTAATTAATTTTTTAAGAAATTTTTCTTTAGTATTATTATCTTCTATATTATTAATTAGTTCCAATAATGAGCATTGCTCTTTAGTTAGAACACTTATTGATTTTTCTGACGAGCTAGCTCCTAACTCATCTATCTAGTTTTCACTTTCTGTTACTTCTGATCCTGAGCTTTCCGAATCTATATATAATTCCTGAATTTTATTTACTATTTCTTCATCTAATTCTAATTCATTTAGTTTTTTATTAAACCTACAAAATTTAGATGTATGACCCTTTTGCCCACAATTAAAACATATTAAATCTTTAAATGATTTTTTATTCTGGGTCTTATTTACTGAAGTTCTCTTTCTGTACCTTTTATAGGGTTTATAATCTTTCTTTTTATAATACTCTTCCTTACTTGGTTTTGCTATGTATTTTTTCTTGTAATATTTTTCTCTTTTATAATATTTTCTTGGCTTAGATTTAGAACATTGACCATTACAACTTTTATCTTGGGTTATTCCATAATCAAACTGTTTACAAAAAGATCCTAGTTCTTGCTTAGTCCTATGCATTTCATATTTTAAGGTTCTTTGTAACTTTAAATCCTGACAAATTTGTAATCCTTCTTTCTGAATTATACTTACCAGTTGGCCATATGTTAATCTTTTCTATGGTATTGGATTACCAAATTGTTGTTTTATATTGTTCCTGACCTTTTCTCCTAAGAAATAAGGAAGTCCTGCCAATAAATTTTTTTTTTCCAAAAATCTTGATTTGAATCTTCCCTTAACATCAATCTGGTTAGAAAAGTGGTTTTATAATACTGAAAGTCACTTAATTTTTTACATTTTAAATTGCTTAATAGTTCCACATTTTTATCTTTTAAAAGAGATGGGTCTCCTATAAAATATAATGAAATTGTTAGAATTAAGGTCGATACTGCATCTTGAATAGTTTCTCCTAATTCATTGTATATAGGTTCACCTTCACTATTTACTTGGATTGAGTTTAAAATTTCTAATTGTTGCATTTCTGTTAGGTGGTAATCCCACCATCCTTTTAACTGTCCTGTAAAACCTGCTATAATTATTTCAGCTATTGCTCTGTCTGAAGCAAAAGACTGGGTTTTATATGCATTGGCTGCCATAGTAATTTGTTGGAGTAAATTTAAAATATTATATTCAGACAGTCCATCTATATTCCATTCATATACTGTTGAAGCATTATATTTAAACTAAGATGTGATATTTGGCTTTTCCATTAATCTTAAATCTGGTACTCTACTTACTATTTCTCTATGTGATATAGGATTTATTTCAAATTGATTTATATCTTCTGAATCTGGCTGACTTTGCTCAGTTTCAGATTCTGACTCTTCTTCTAATGCATTTACATTTCTAGATTGAGGAGTTTCTGGAATTATATTTTTACTAGATTCTGAATTTTCTATTTTACTTAACTGGTCTTTTAGACTTTGCAAAAATTCATTTTTATTAGTTTTCAATTCTTTTTGACTCGAACTAGATATCTGATAAGGCTTAAATATATGTGGTTTTATTTCTTTTTTCTCTTCTATTTCTACCACTTTTTCTTTTAAAAATTTTTCTATCTTCTTTAATTGAGTACCTATACATATTAAACTTGCGTTACTGAAATTATTTTATTCTATTACCTTTTTATCTGTATCATTTTCTTTAGCTATTTTATATGGTGCACAAATTATTTCATTTTCTCCATGTTTTATTTTACTAATCGTCTTAGGTGGAAAATCACTTTGAATTACTTTATCATTTACGATCCATTCTGGCCTCTTATCTCTTACTGTTATTGGATTCATGCTTTTTATCTTTCTTAATTCAAACCATTCAAAGAATTTTATTTTGGAAAAATTACCTTTTAGTCCTTGAGGTATAGCGTAATTAACGGATTTGTCCCTCTATTTTTAGAACCCAACACTATCGTCCCTGAGGTTTAATTCCGTCAAAATTCAAGGTCCCTCCGTCAAAAATTTTTGTTAAGTCAATGATTTTCACCTGGTCAAAGGAAAGAGAATAAATATAATTCCAAAAATACCCTTATCAATAATAAAATGAAAAAAATACTATTTAGTCCCTATAGTATGGAAAAACTAGCTACTTAGTCCCTCAATTTTGAAAAATATATTAAAATGTCCCTAACATTTTAAAAAGTCTACTAGTTAGTTCCTCTATTAATTTTATCACTAAATATTTTACTATTTAGTCCCTATAGTTTAGAAAAAAAATTAATTAGTCCCTCAAATTATTAAAAAATTTACTAATTAGTCACTCTATATCATGGGAATTTTAGATTTTTTTATAATACTTAACGACTAAAATTAACGGAAAGACTAACTAGTAAATTTTTTAAAATATCAGAGATATTTTAATGAATTTTTAAAATGGCGAGTAGTGATCGACGACGAACAGCATCACAAAAAATATTTATATTGAGTTTTAACTTTTTATTTTTAATAATTTAAATTTTATATATTTTGATTTTAATTATTTTTGCTGAATTTGAATCTTAAATTTATTAAAATTTTTATTTGTTTATGGAGATTGAGTTTGAGATTTTCTTCCTTGAATTTTGACGAAAATAAATTTTAGGGACTAAAATGTTGAATTCAAAAAAATTGAGGGAAAAAATCTGTTAATTATATAATATCTTAGGGACAAAAATGTATTTTTTCCTTCAATTCTTTGAGAGAGGGACCTATAAATTTGTAGGAATTAAATTTCAGGGACTAAAGTATTGGGTTCTAGAAAGGGTAATTCGGTCATTTTTCCTATCACTAATGGCATTTTTGACGGAGGGACCTCTAATTTTGACGGAATTAAACCTGAAGGACGAAAGCGTTGGGTTCTAAAAATAGAGGGACGAATATGTTAATTATGCTATACCTCAGGGACTAAAAAATAATTTTCCCTTTTATTTTTCTTATTTTACTAACATATTCAAAATATTCTTTTTTTAATTTTTCAAAATTATTTTCTTTAACAATTTTATTTAATTTACTTAAATTTTTTGTCTTAGTTATTTCTTTTAAAAATTTCTTCTCAATCTTCTCTTTACTAAGAACATTTAATTCCCTATTTATATTATTTATGTTTTCTGTTATAGCAGAAGCTGATGGTGATTCTGGTGATGAGGGTGCTATTTCAGCCTGTTGATTTAAATAATTTTCTACAGGGTTATATACTACCTGGGGTACTGAAGAACTATAATAAACTCCTTTCATTTTATGATTTCTATCTGGGATATCTGATGTTGAAAATCTGGGTTTTACTATAGTCTGAATTACTGGTTTAGGCTCATCTCCTTTATATGTTGCATATATTACTGATGGTAGGTTTGAAACTCTTTCTATGTCTTCTGTTATTTCAGAGGACGAAGATCCTGTATACCTACTGCTCATATTTCTATTAAATTTTAGTGATACTTTGCCATCTTCAAACTGCTCTATCCTACTTAAACTTGTATTTGGTTTTACCTTTTCTTGTTCTGTTGGAGGTACTATACCCTCTAATATCCATTCTTCTAGCAAATTTATATCTTTCCACTGAATTGTTTTAGGAATTACTGTATTTATTTTAGTTAAATCTGTTTATAAGAATCTTGTTTCTCCCCTTTTTGGTTGTAATTTATACTTTATTCCAAAGGCTGAATTGATCGCTTTATAATGAATTTTATATATTAATGCTATCGGAATAGATCCTTGTTTCATCTTATAATTATGGGTTTTTATTTCTAAAACTATACTATCTAAAATATTTAAGTCATTTAAAGAGATTGTCATATCAGGGTAGACTTCAAAAGATATTGGTCCTTCATTTAGACTGGTTTCTATAGATCCTAATAAAGAATCCTGGAAATTTAAAAATCCCGCATCTCTTACTACTGCTAAAATACTAGTGTTTAATCCTTCTCTAGTTAAAGGTTTTATTCCTACCTGTATTAATCCTATATGAATATACTTATATTTCTTACTTCTATGATGACTTAATGTTTTTTATGATAACAATGTTATTTTTTCAAAAGGTTTACTTAACTGAAAATCCCTTTCTTCTGTTTTTATTACATAATCTGTTTTAAAAAAATTAAATTTTGAAATTTTATAAATATGTTCTTTATCTACTTTAGGAATTTCCCATTCATCTATTGCTTTTACAAAAATCTTCCAATATTAATTCATTTTTATTTATTACTCTTTTAATTTCTGAAGACTTTGAATCATCCGATTTTACTGTACTTGCCGATTTACACAAAAAAGGATCCCTTGTCAAAAATCTTGAACTATGTTGCGGCCACTGCCTGTTATACCCTATGACGCCTAAATCTTGGCTAAAACGGGTTCAGTTGGCATACCCAAAACATATTTTTTCAAAATTTTGGATAATGGACTCTTTCTCATGCAAATAACCTGGCTCTGATACCCACAAAAACTGAGAGGCCATTAAAGTTATACTTTTTTGGTATATAGACTGGAAAACCAGACCTTTTCGATCCGGCAAATTGTTGTGCCGTAGAAGAAACTTGGGTTACAAAGTCACATACTGTAATACCCGGCTAGAGTCCGGCATCGGAATTCTACTTTCCGGTGGAATCCAGGATGTCAGAATCCTCTAGAAGGGTAATATTTATTGTTTTTTTTTAAAAAGTATTTTGTGTTAAAGTGTAAAGGAAATAAGTTTTTTGAAAGAAAAGAGCCAAGGAAGAACTGCAAGGTTCGGCCGCCGAAGGTGAAAGTTTGGCCGCCGAACATGCATGAGTTTGGATTCACGTTAGGCCGCTGAAGGTGGTCTGGCCAGCCACCTATAAAAGACCCTAGGTCGGTGAAATGGATAAGTTTCTTCCATTTTCACAGACAGAGGTGAGACCATGCTCTTCCTTGGGTGATCTTCATGATTTTTTACAAATCTTTCAAAGTTTTGAAGAGTTTGTATGTTGTTTTGAAGGTTTTGAGCTAAAAACCAAGTTTTGGAAGTTTGGAGAGTTTGAGAGTGAATTTCTCCACATCTCCACGTTAGGATCACATATCCTCTAGATCTTCAAGAGGTAAGTGTAGATCCTTAGCTTCTTTGATGTTTTATGAAGGTTTTATGGAGGTTTATGGGTAGAGATGCATGATTAGGGTAAGTTGAGTGTTTGGTTGATTTGTGGTCAAAGCATGCTTAGGTGTTTAGTTGTGATGTTTGTTGGGGTTTTGAGGTAGTTTTGGACCCCTTGTGTATATGTTTGCGTATATGTGTGTTGTAGAGTTGAGGTTTGCATGTTTGAGAAGTGTGGAGGAAGATTGCATGAAGTTGAGCAGTGTAACGACCCAAAAATCGGACCGCTACCGGCACTAGGATCCGGATCGGCTTAAGGCCGCCGGGACCCGTAGCAAGCCAAACATTCATCTTGTATACCTGTTTAATCTCATACATGATCAACAATTACATAAAAATTTTAAAACTTTCTCATTGGTCATTCATTCACTTATTCATTCATTCATTCTTTCATTCATTCATTCCTTCACCAAGCTTAACCTGTGCATGCACAAAACATAACATAAAACCCCTCACTGGAGTCCTCATCAAATACTCCAATGGGGTGACATAACATACATTAAGCTTGGTTTACAATAATCATCATTAAACATTTAAGATCATGTACTAGAAATGATTTAACAACATACTATGGTCAAGCACAACTCTAAACTTCCATAAGCATCATTACATTACATTTCTATACCATACTTTTACATTATATCATATTCATGTCCACATCTAGCTATTATATAACATAACTCTACTCCTGCTGACCTCCTGGTCTACCCTGTAAATGCAAACCTAGGGGTTAAGGGAGAAGGGTGAGCTATAGAGCCCAGTGAGCAGAATAATAACATATTCAATTTATATTTCATGCTCTCATGAAATGCAACACAGCACAGACAAATCACATCAAGGATGGACTTGTCACCAATAGTCCTCAACATAGTCCAATCGTGCCAGGGGCGTAGAATGGGCCTCACTGGTCTTTCTCTTACCATAGCATAACATAACATAACATTCCAAGGTGCCAGGGGCGTAGAATGGGCCTCACTGGTCTTTCTCTTGCCATAGTGCCAGGGGCGTAGAATGGGCCTCACTGGTCTTCCGTACCGTATCATCATCATACCATAGTATACGAGGACTAAAGGGTCATCCAACATCCATCCACATCAACATCAATTTATGCAATGCAACATATTCGTGAATTCTAATGCAAACAACCTAGTATATCTCATGGCATACATGATGCATGTATCATGCTCAAAGTTCATTTACTTTAAAACATAAAAGTTTATTCCACTCACCTCTGGTTGAAGCTCTAATGACTCTGAAGCAGCTATCTCACTGCTGAGGTCCTCGGTTCCTCGGGTCTGAACCTACACAGGTGGACTCAAATGAGGGACCAAACATCCATGAACATGACTCTAAAATAATCCCCAAAAACTCCCTAAAACACCTTAAAACAATCATAGAAATCATGCAAAGGAGGGCTGAACAGGGCACTTTCGGCGGCAGGTTCGGCGGCTGAAAGGCCCTCCAGAGCCGAAAGTCATGCACCTTCGGCGGCACTTTCGGCGGCCGAAGGTTCCCTCTAGAGACGAAACTCATGCATGTTCAGCAGCACCTTCGGCGGCCGAAACTCCCTTCCAGAGCCGAAAGTCCTCTTTCGGGGGTAGGGTTCGGCAGCCGATACATGCTACCACAGGCAGGTTCGGCGGCCGAAAGAGCCTTCGGCTGCCGAACCTGAGTTCTTCCCAAGGGCAGAAACTCAGCTCCAACATGCACAAAAGCCTCCCAACTCATTCAAACATGCATTTATCTATTCTACAACATGCATATTCAAGCACACAAGCTCCTAGGGGCTTCAAACTATCTTAAACCCCAACTACAACACATCAAACATACATATTCAACATACATTGCTCAAACTCAACACAAAAACTCATAAACTCAAAATAACCTAAACATGCATTTCTACCCCATAAATCCTTATAAAACTTACTTAAAACATGAAATGAACTATGGATCTACTCTTACGTCTTGAAGGACGAGAGGAGAGGCGATCCAACTCGGAGATGGGGAGAAATCCGCTCTTTAGTCTCCAAGTTTCCAAAACTTGCTCTTTTTGTTCAAATATCTTCAAATCAACATAAAGCTTGTTAAAACATGAAAGATCGGAGGAAAATCGTCAAAAACGAACCATAGGAGAGCAGGAACTCACCTGGCCAAAAATGGGGAGAAAACTCGCCCGTTTCGGCCATGGGGTCCTTTTATAGGGGCTGCCAGACCACCTTTCGGCAGCCTAAGGTGCCTCCAAATCTCATGCAAGTTCGGCGACTGAACATGAGGTTCGGCGGCCGAACCTTTGAAACTTTCGGAAGCCTAACTTGCCCCCCTAAACCATCCAATATTCGGCGGCCGAACCTGGAAATGCCTCCTTGGTATTTTCCTTTCAAAACTCATTTTCCTTCTTACTTAAAATCATCAAATACATTAAAACATTTTATAAAAACATGATTTTACCCTTCTAGAGGTTTTCGACATCCGAGATTCCACCGGACTGTAGGAATTCCGATACCGGAGTCTAGCCGGGTATTACATTCTTCCCCCCTTAAGAACATTCATCCCCGAATGTTCACCAAACAAACATAGCATGGCATAAAAATATAAACACACAACAAAGCACATGAAACTCACCTTAGAAAAGATGAGGATATTGCTGGAGCATGGACTCCCGTGTCTCCCAGGTACACTCTTCGATGTTGTGGTGATTCCAAAGGACTTTCACCATCGAGATCTCCTTGTTTCTCAACTTTCTGATCTGAGTGTCAAGAATCCGTACTGGCTGTTCAACATAGGTGAGATCTTCTTGGATCTCCATATTAAGCTCACTAAGAACCTTGCTCGGATCTGATACGAACTTCCTTAACATAGAAACATGGAAAACCGGATGGATTCTCTCCATTGAAGCAGGTAAATCCAGTTTATACGATACATTCCCGATCTTTTGCAAGATTTCAAAGGGTCCGATGTATCGTGGAGCTAGCTTACCTTTCCTTCCGAATCGAATCACCCCTTTCATTGGAGACACCTTGAGCAATACCAAATCCCCCTCCTGAAACTCTACTTGCCTTCTGCGGACATCTGCATAACTCTTTTGCCTGCTTGCAGCAGTCTTGATCCTTTCTCTGATTATGGGCACCACTCTGCTGGTGATCTCTATTAGCTCAGGCCCTGCTAAGGCCTTTTCCCCAACTACTTCCTAGCAAACAGGTGACCTGCACTTCCTTCCATACAAAGCTTCATATGGAGCCATCCCTATGCTAGCATGATGGTTGTTATTGTAGGCAAACTCCACCAAATGTAGATGCTACCTCCAAGAACCACCAAAATCCAGCACACACATTCTGAGCATATCCTCAATTGTCTGGATGGTCCTCTCTGATTGTCCGTCCGTCTGTGGATGGAAAGCAGTGCTAAAATCCAACCTGGTACCCATAGCATTCTGTAGACTCCGCCAAAACCTGGAGGTGAATTGGGGTCCTCTATCAGATACTATTGAAACAGGAACCCCATGCAGCTTGACAATCTCATCTACATACACCTGCGCTAACTTGTCCATAGAATAGCCACTCCTGACAGGGATGAAGTGAGCAGATTTGGTCAGTCTGTCCACAATCACCCATATGGAGTCCAATCTGTTGGACGCCGCCGGTAGCCCCACCACGAAGTCCATAGCTATATTCTCCCATTTCCACTCTGGAATAGGTAGTGGGTTAAGCATTCCAGCCGGCTTCTGATGTTTTAGCTTCACCCTCTGACATATTTCGCAGGCTGACACAAACTGTGCCACTTCTCTCTTCATAGCTGGCCACCAATACACTTTCTTCAGATCTTGATACATTTTGGTGGCCCCAGGGTGAACACTGTATCTGGCATTATGAGCTTCCCTCATAATGTCTCCCTTCAGTCCCACGTCATCTGGTACACACAATCTATTCCCATAGCGGAGGATCCCCTTACTATCAAACCTGAACTCTTCGTTCTTGCCTGACTGAACAGTCCTGGCAATCTTCACTAACTCTGGGTCCTCATGCTGTTTTTGAGCCACCTGCTCCAGAAACATGGGTGCCACTCTCATCTGGGCTATCAAAGCAACTGTACCAGACAACTCCAATTGTAGACCTTCATTGATGAGCTCAAAGAACTCCCTCACTACTGGCCTCCTCTCTGCTGAAATATGGGACAAACTGCCAAGTGATTTCCAGCTTAAGGCGTCTGCCACAACATTCGCCTTACCCGGATGGTACTGGATCTTGCAATCATAGTCACTGAGCAGTTCTACCCATCTTCTCTGCCTCAAATTCAGCTCTCTCTGACCCAGGATGTACTGCAGGCTCTTATAATTTGTGAAGATCTCACATTTTACCCCGTAAAGGTAATGCCTCCACATCTTGAGTGCAAAGATTACTGCTGCCATCTCAAGGTCATGTGTAGGGTAATTCAACTCGTGCTTCTTCAGCTACCTAGAAGCATAAGCAATCACCCTTTCATTCTGCATTAGCACACAACCCAGTCCCATACGGGACGCATCACAATACACTGAGAAGTCTTCATTACTAGCTAGCAGAGCTAACACTGGTGCTGAAGTCAACCTCTTCTTGAGCTCCTCAAAGCTTTCTTCACACTAATCGGTCCACACAAACCTCTGGTTCTTCTTAGTCAGTATGGTCATAGGAGCTGCAATCTTAGAGAAGTCTTGGACGAACCTCCTGTAGTAACCTGCCAAACCCAAGAAGCTCTTGATCTTTGTCACTGTAGTGGGTCTAGGCCAGTTTGCTACAGCTTCCACTTTCTTGGGGTCTACCTCGATTCCATTTTCTGATACAACGTGCCCCAAGAATGAAATGCTCCTCAGCCAGAACTCACACTTGGAGAACTTGGCATACAAGCCATGTTCTCTCAAGGTCTGCAAAACCAACCTCAAATGATGGGCATGCTCCTCTGCATTCCTGGAATACACTAAGATATCATCTATTAAGACAATAACAAAGTGATCCAGGTATTGGCTGAATACTCTGTTCATGAGATCCATGAATGCTGCAGGGGCATTGGTTAACCCGAACGGCATCACAAGGAACTCATAGTGCCCATATCTAGTCCTGAATGCTGTCTTCGGTACATCCTCTTCTCTTATCCTCAGCTGATGATACCCCGATCTCAGATCTATTTTGGAGAAACAACCTGCTCCTGCTAGCTGGTCGAATAGATCGTCGATCATTGGCAACGGGTACTTATTCTTGGTAGTGACCTTGTTCAACTGCCTGTAGTCGATACAAAGTCTGAGAGATCCATCCTTCTTTTTCACAAATAGCACTGGAGCACCCCAAGGTGAGGTACTCGGTCGGATGAAGCCCCTATCTACCAACTCTTGCAACTGCTCCTTAAGCTCTTTCAATTCTGCTGGTGCCATCCTGTAGGGAGGAATAGAGATCAGTCTGATTCCAGGCATCAATTCAATTTCGAACTCTATTTCCCTAGCAGGTGGTAAACCTGTCAGCTCGTCTGGGAAAATGTCTAAGAACTCACTGACCACTGGCACTGAGGCGGGCTCTCTGACATGACTATCCAGCTCTCTCACATGAGCTAGAAAACCCTGACAACCCCTCCTGAGCAGCCTACGAGCCTGTAGGGCTGATATCAAACCTCTAGGTGTACTCCCCCTGTCTCCTCTGAAGATAACCTCTGACCCATCCTGACATCTGAACTTGACTACCTTGTCTCTGTAATCCAAGGTAGCACCATGGGTAGATAGCTAATCCATCCCTAGAATGACGTCAAAATCTGTCAAATCTAGAACCACAAGGTCGGCAGAAAGGCATCTTCCCTCCACAAAGACTGGACTACACTAGCAGACTGACTCTACCACTGACGGGTCACACTTGGGTCCACTGACCCATAGGGGACACTCTAACCCAGAGACCATCAAACCCAATCTCTCGATGGCCCTCGGAGTAATGAAAGAATGATATGCACTAGGGTCCATTAAGGCATAAACATTTGAGCAACCAATGATGAGATTACCTGCCACCACGGTGTTCGATGCATTTGCCTCCTGCTGAGTCATTGTGAAGATCTGTGCTGGGGCTAATGGACCTTCACCTCTGAAACCCGCTGAAGAAGAGGCTGCCCCTCTCCCTCTGCCTCTGCCACTAGCCTGAGTCGCGGCTGGAGCTACTGGTTGAGCCACATTACCAGAGACTGTCTGTTGAGACTGCGCCATAAAAGCTGCTCTAGGACACTCCCGAGCCATGTGTCCCTCCTGCCCACATCTGAAGTAGGCTGTCGTCCCAACCAGACATACTCCCTTGTGCGGCTTCCCACACTTCCTACATATAGCATTATTTGCACCTGAGCTCGAGCCACTTCCCAATCCCAGACCTGACTTGATCTTGCTCCAGAACTTGTTCTTCTTTGGTTTCTTGGTGGTACTGCTCCACCTCTTACTGCCTGAACTCAGAGAAGAAGGGTCTAACCTCCCCCCACCTGGGGTCTTGGAACCAGAAGGCTGTGCCACTGACTGTTTAACTTTTCCCTCGATGATTGCACTAGCCTCCATCCTCCGAGCTATATCCACTATGGCATGGAAACTCTCCCTCTCTGCTGACTGAATTAAGGAGGAATACCTGGAATGGAGCCTCATGATATACCTCCTTGACTTCTTCTGATCTGTGTCCAGATTCTGCCCAGCAAACGGCAACAGCTCCAAGAATCTGTCTGTATACTCATCCACACTCATCTCATCCGTCTGCCTCAACTGCTCAAATTCAATCATCTTCAGCTCCCTTGAACTGTCAGGGAAAGCCCATCCTGCAAACTTATTTGCAAACTCCTCCCATGATAGGCTGTCCAATCTCGGGTTCACATAGTTTTTAAACCACTCTCGGGCCTTCTTACATTTCAGTGTGAACCCAACCATCTGAATGGCTCTACTGTCATCAGCTCCTATCTCATCTGTAATCATCTTGACCCTCTCAAGGTACACAAATGGGTCATCACCGGTTTCATACTGGGGAGCACCCAGCTTCATGTAGTCGGTCATCTTGACCTTGCTCCCCCTAGATGAGCTAGGTTTAGGCATTTGAGTTTCTGAGACAGTAGGTGCTACTGGTGGTGGAGGAGGTGCAGCATCCCCTGGGGTAGGGTTTGCTGTACCTGGGTAGAAGGATGGGGGTGGGTACATAGGGTACTGGGGGTATGGTGGGTAGAAAGGTGGGTATGGCATGTGGGAGTGGTAAGGGTTAAAGCTAGGGTAATCCGATGTACCTCCCATCGAATACCCGTGATTCTGAGAAAAGGGTGGGTACTGGGGTGGCTGAACAAATCCCGAGGCCTGAGTGCCTCCTTGGGACTCTCCCATACCCTCTTCCGACATACTCACTCCAAGACTGCCATCCCTCCTCTGGTCCACATCCATATCATCCCCTACATCCTCTGACATTCCTCCTTGAACTGTTCCCCTTACTGATCTGCTTCTGTTCATATCCAAAGACCTTCTAGGGTCTCTCACTGCTCTTTCCCTGCTAGACCTGCTAGACATTGCCCTTGGCAATGCAGGGGGACGGGCACTCATGCCCTCATCCTCCGGTGGTACTCCAGTCAATCGTGCAGATCGACGAGTTCCTCTCATCCTGTTTACTGAAAAACAGCACACATCACATAAACATTAGCATCAAATGGTTCATGTGCAAACACATGAACCCGCATCACATACATCACATACATAGCATATCATTAATGCACATGCATATAATCATGGCATTTCACATCATCATTCAAGACAGGACTCTACATCCTATCCTAGTGGACATGATTTCCCTATTGTGCTTGACCTTCTAGAACATCTATGAGCCCGACACTCTAGGTCCGACCATATGAACCTAGGGCTCTGATACCAATCTGTAACGACCCAAAAATTGGACCGCTACCGGCGCTAGGATCCGGATCGGCTTAAGGCCGCCGGGACCCGTAGCAAGCCAAACATTCATCCTGTATACCTGTTTAATCCCATACATGATCAACAATTACATAAAAATTTTAAAACTTTCTCATTGGTCATTCATTCACTTATTCATTCATTCATTCCTTCACCAAGTTTAACCTGTGCATGCACAAAACATAACATAAAACCCCCTCACTGGAGTCCTCATCAAATACTCCAATGGGGTGACATAACATACATTAAGCTTGGTTTACAATAATCATCATTAAACATTTAAGATCATGTACTAGAAAGGATTTAACAACATACTATGGTCAAGCACAACTCTAAACTTCCATAAGCATCATTACATTACATTTTTATACCATACTTTTACATTATATCATATTCATGTCCACATCTAGCTATTACATAACATAACTCTACTCCTGCTAACCTCCTGGTCTACCCTGTACCTGCAAACCTGGGGGTTAAGGGAGAGGGGTGAGCTATAGAGCCCAGTGAGCAGAATAATAACATATTCAATTTATATTTTATGCTCTCATGAAATGCAACACAGCACAGACAAATCACATCAAGGATGGACTTGTCACCAACAGTCCTCAACATAGTCCAATCGTGCCAGGGGCATAGAATGGGCCTCACTGGTCTTTCTCTTACCATAGCATAACATAACATAACATTCCAAGGTGCCAGGGGCGTAGAATGGGCCTCACTGGTCTTTCTCTTGCCATAGTGCCAGGGGCGTAGAATGGGCCTCACTGGTCTTCCGTACCGTATCATCATCATACCATAGCATACAAGGACTAAAGGGTCATCCAACATCCATCCACATCAACATCAATTTATGCAATGCAACATATTCGTGAATTCTAATGCAAACAACCTAGTATATCTCATGGCATACATGATGCATGTATCATGCTCAAAGTTCATTTACTTTAAAACATAAAAGTTTATTCCACTCACCTCTGGCTGAAGCTCTAATGACTCTGAAGCAGCTATCTCACTGCTGAGATCCTCGGTTCCTCGGGTCCGAACCTACACAGGTGGACTCAAATGAGGGACCAAACATCCATGAACATGACTCTAAAATACTCCCCAAAAACCCCCTAAAACACCTTAAAACAATCATAGAAATCATGCAAAGGAGGGTTGAACAGGGCACTTTCGGCGGCAGGTTCGGCGGCCGAAGTTTCCCTCCAGAGACGAAACTCATGCATGTTCGGCGGCACCTTCGGCGGCCGAAACTCCCTTCCAGAGCCGAAAGTCCTCTTTCGGGGGCAGGGTTCGGTAGCCGATACATGCTACCACAGGCAGGTTCGGCGGCCGAAAGAGCCTTCTGTAATACCCGGCTAGACTCCGGTACCGGAATTCCTACCGTCCGGTGGAATTTGGGTGTCGGAAACCTCTAGAAGGGTAAAAGCATGTTTTTATAAAATGTTTTCATGTTTTTAATGTTATAAGTATGATTTTAAATGAGTTTTTGCATAAAAATTTCTTTAAGGGAAAACCCAGGTTCGGCCGCCGAAACTCACTTTCGGCCGCCGAACATGCATGGACTTTGGGAGGCACGTTAGGCCCCCGAAAGTCTAAGAGAGGGAAGTGCAGGTTCGGCCGCCGAACCTTATGTTCGGCCGCCGAACATTGCATGGATGCGGAGGCACATTCGGCCCCCGAACGTGGCCTGGCCAGCCACTATAAAAGGGTCCCCTTGGTCCGCACGGGCGAGCTTTTTCTCTCCCATTGTCGGCCAAGGTGAGTCTCCGCCGCTCCTCCCTCAATCTTGAGTGTTTCCTTTAGATCTTTCATGGTTTTAACGAGTTTATAACTTCGTTTTGAAGATTTGTGAGCTTTGAGCAAGTTTTGAGCAAGTTTTGAGTGCTTGGAGGTTCAAAGAGCTTAATCTCTCCATCTCCAAGCTAGGATCACTTTCCTCTCGTTTCTTCAAGAGGTAAGGGTCGATCTTGAACCCTTTTTATGTTTTAAACAAGTTTTAAGTAAGATCTATGGGTAGAAATGCATGTTAGGACATATGTTGAGTTTATGGGTTATGTTGAGATTTTGAGCAATGTAGCTTGATTGTGTGTGTATGAAGTGTTGTAGATGGGGTATATGCATGTTTGAGGCCCCTAGGAACTTGTATGTATGTTTTGGTTGAGAAATATGCATGATCTGTGGTTTTGGGAGGCAGGAGGTTCATTTGAACCAAGTTTCTGCCGTTTGGCAGAAACCAGGTTCGGCAGCCGAAGGGAGTTTCGGCCGCCGAACCCCTCTTGTGAAGGCAGCTTTCGGCTGCCGAAGGTGCCCCCGAAAAGAGACTTTCGTCTCTGTCTGGCACTTTCGGCCGCCGAAGGTGCCGCCGAACCTAGCTGAGTTTCGTCTCTGTCCAGGACTTTCGGCCGCCGAAGGTGCCGCCGAAGGTGCCCTGTTCAGCCATTTCATGCATATTTTCTGTGATGTTTTCATAATGTCTTAGGGGGGTTTTTGGGGGATATATTAGAGTTATGATTATATATGTTTGGTCCCTCATTGGAGTCCACCTGTGTAGGTTCGGACCCGAGGAACCAAGGACCCCAGCAGTGAGCCAGCTGCTACAGAGTTTGTCAGAGTCAGCCAGAGGTGAGTGGAACTATACTTAATCTTTTTAAATTAAGAAAGTGAATATTTTATCATGTTTCATGCATCATGACTATAATATAGGATGTTTGCATTAGAATCACGAATATGCTACATTGCATTATTATTTTGTGGTTGATGAGGAGGGACATTGCACGACTCACTAGTCCTGTGTACGAAGTCCTGTGGTGCCCATAATAGGGCCGGGCAATAGCTCCGATTTACGAAGTCCTGTGGTGCCCATAATAGGGCCGGGCAATACGAAGTCCTGTGGTGCCCATAATAGGGCCGGGCATGGAGTTGAGGGATTTTTGGGTCAGTCCGTCCATGGTATGAAATGTTTGTGCAATGATGCATTCCATTATAGCATGTTTTAAATATTTTTTTATATAGTTCTACTCACTGGGCATCTAGCTCACCCCTCTCCCCTAACCCCAGGTTCGCAGGTACGGGATTGATAGAGAAGAAAAGAAGAGAAAAGTCATATGTATGTAAGAGCTAGAGTATGTGGACATGACAAATGATAAGAATGTAATGTAAAGTTTTGAACAGTTATGTTTATGTAATTATGTCATTGAGGATAGAGTTGTGCTTGACCACAGTATATGTTAATCCCTTGGTATGTACATGATCTTAGTTTATGATGTATATGTGAACCAACTCAACACAGGATATATATTGCCCATTGAGGCTTTGATGAAATCCCACAGAGGGATTAATGTTTATGTATATGATGGACATAGTGCATGCACAGGTTGAGTTTGGTGAATGAAGAAAAAGAAAAGTTTTTAATTCTTATGTATGTTTGTTGATTATGTATGGGATTAAACAGGTAAACAGGATGTATGTAGGCTTGCTACGGGTTCCGGCGGCCTTAAGCCGACCTGAATCCTAGCGCCGGTAGCGGTCCGATTTTCGGGACGTTACAGAGTGGTATCAGAGCCCTAGGTTCATATGGTCGGACCTAGAGTGTCGGGCTCATAGAGGTTATAGAAGGTCAAGCACAATAGGAAAGGTCATGTCCACTAGGATAGGATGTAGAGTCCTGTCTTGCTATGATGATGTGATATGCCATGACTATATGCATGCGCATAAATGATGTGCTATGTTTGCTATGTATGTGATGAGGGTTCTTGTGTGCCCACATGAACCATATGATGCTAATGCTTGCGAGTTATGTGCTGTTTTTCAGAGAACAGAATGAGAGGAACTCGTCGATCTGCACGATTGACAGGAGTCCCACCAGAGGATGAGGGCACGAGCTCCCGTCCTCCCACATTGCCTAGGGCAATGTCATGCAGAACAAACAGAGAAAGAGTATCAAGGGACCCTAGAAGGTCTTTTGATACTAGCAGAAGGGGGACAGAAAGAGGAGGAAGTTCTTCAGATGTGAGGGAGGTTATGGAAGAAGATCAGAGAAGGGATGGGAATCTGGATGTTGGCATGTCAGAAGAAGGGACAGGGGAGTCACAAGGAGGCACTCAGGCCTCGGGGTATGGTTTTCCACCCTATTACCCACCCTATGCACAGAGTCCCGGGTATCCGATGGGAAGTACGTCGGATTACTCCAGCTTTAATCCCTACCCTACTCACATGCCTTATCCACCTTTCTATCCACCGTACCCACAGTACCCAGCCTATCCACCCTCATCCTTCCATCCTCACCCAGCAAACCCCACCTCGGGGAATGTTGCATCCCCACCTCCACCTCCTACAGAACCAGTAGCCCCAGTTACTCAACCTCCTAGACCTAGCTCAGCCAGTGGGAGTAAGGTGAAGATGACAGCTTACCTTAAGCTGGATGCTCCTAAATATAAGTCAGGGGATGATCCCTTTGAATACCTGAGAGCAGTGAAGACGATCACTGATGAGCTAGGGGCAGATGATAGAAGAGCCATTGAGATGGCAGGGTTCACCCTGAAGTGCAAAAAGGCAAAGGAATGGTTCAAGTGCTATGTGGACCCGAGACTAGACAGTATGACATGGGAGGAATTTGCCAATGAGTTTGCTGGATGGGCATTTCCAGATAGTTCCAGAGAGTTGAAGATGATTGAGTTTGAACAACTGAGACAGACAGAAGACATGAGCATAGAGGAGTACACAGATAGATTTCTGGAGCTATTACCCTTCTCAGGGCAAGCTCTAGATACAGATGTGAAGAAGGCCAGGAGATATGTCATGAAATTACAGTCCAGGTACTCCTCATTGATTCAATCAGCTGAGAGGGAGAGTTTTCACACGGTGGTAGATATGGCTCGAAGAATGGAGGCCAGTGCCATAGTTGAGGGGTCAGTGAAGCAGTCAGTGACCCAGTCTTCAGGGGTTAAGACCCCAGGCAGAGGAGGGCCAGGACCCTCTACTCAGAGTTCAGGTAGTAAGAGATGGAGTAGCACTAAGAAGCCCAAGAAGAATAAGTTCTGGAATAAGCTAAAATCCGGTTTGGGTTTTGGCGGTGGCTCGAGTTCAGGCTCAGATGGTGCAGAATGCCAAAGGTGTGGGAGGCCACACAAGGGAGCGTGTCGATGGGGGACCAATGCATGTTTCAGATGTGGCCAGGAGGGACACATAGCTCGGGATTGTCCTAGAGCACCTTTCATGGGCCAGCCCCAACAGACAGCTTCAGGTAGTGTGGCACAACCAGCAGCTCCAGCCACAACACAGGGCAGTGGCAGAGGTAGAGGGAGAGGGGCAGCCTCTTCTTCTGGTTCCCGAGGTGAAGGTCCATCAGCTCCAGCCAGGATCTTCACAATGACTCAGCAGGAGGCGAACACATCCAACACCGTGGTGTCAGGTAATCTCATCATTGGGTGTTCTGATGTGTATGCATTAATGGACCCGGGTGCATCTCATTCCTTTATTTCTCCGAGGGCAGTTGAGAGGTTAGGGTTGATGGTCTCTGGGTTAGAGTGTCCCCTATGGGTCAGTGGACCCAAGTGTGATCCGTCGGTGGCAGAGTCAGTCTGCCGGTACTGTCCAGTGTTTGTTGAGGGAAGATGCCTCTCCGCCGACCTTGTGGTTCTAGACTTGACAGACTTCGACGTCATTCTAGGGATGGATTGGCTATCTACCCATGGTGCTACCTTGGACTGCAGGGACAAGGTAGTCAGGTTCAGAGATCAGAACGGGTCAGAGGTTGTCTTCAGAGGAGACAAGAGGGGTACGCCTAGAGGTCTGATATCGGCCCTACAGGCTCGTAGGCTGCTTAGGAAGGGATGTCAGGGGTATGTAGCTCACGTGAGAGAGCTAGATAGTCAGGTCAGGGAGCCAGCCTCAGTGCCAGTTGTCAGAGAATTTCTGGATGTCTTTCCAGAAGAGCTTCCAGGACTACCACCTGCTAGGGAGATAGAGTTCGAGATTGAACTGATGCCTGGAACTAGACCGATCTCTATCCCTCCCTACAGGATGGCACCAGCAGAATTGAAGGAACTGAAAGAACAGTTGCAAGATCTGGTAGATAAGGGCTTCATCCGACCGAGTACCTCACCTTGGGGTGCTCCAGTACTTTTTGTGAGAAAGAAGGATGGATCCCTCAGACTTTGTATCGACTACAGGCAGTTGAACAAGGTCACTACCAAGAACAAGTACCCACTGCCAAGGATCGACGATCTATTCGACCAGCTAGCAGGAGCGGGTTGTTTCTCCAAGATAGATCTGAGATCAGGGTACCATCAGTTGAGGATAAGGGAAGAAGACATACCGAAGACAGCTTTCAGGACCAGATATGGGCACTATGAGTTCCTTGTAATGCCGTTCGGGTTGACCAACGCCCCTGCAGCATTCATGGACCTCATGAATAGAGTATTCAGACCATACCTGGATCACTTCGTTATTGTCTTCATTGACGATATCCTAGTGTATTCCAGAAATGCAGAGGAGCATGCCCATCATCTGAGGATAATATTACAGACCTTGAGGGAACATGGCTTGTATGCCAAGTTCTCCAAGTGTGAGTTCTGGTTAAGGAGCATATCATTCTTGGGGCATATAGTGTCAGAGAATGGAATAGAGGTAGACCCCAAGAAGATAGAAGCTGTGACTAACTGGCCAAGACCCACCTCAGTGACAGAGATCAGAAGCTTCTTGGGTTTGGCTGGCTACTACAGGAGGTTCGTTCAGGACTTCTCTAAGATTGCAGCTCCTTTAACCAGATTGACTAGAAAGAATCAGAGGTTCGAGTGGACCGACCAATGTGAGGAAAGCTTTGAGGAGCTCAAGAAGAGGTTGACTTCAGCACCAGTGTTAGCTCTGCCAAACAGCAATGAGGATTTCACAGTGTTCTGTGATGCATCCAGAGTAGGCCTGGGTTGTGTGTTGATGCAGAACGGTAGGGTGATCGCTTATGCCTCTAGACAGCTGAAGAGGCATGAGTTGAATTACCCCACACATGACCTGGAAATGGCAGCAGTTATCTTTGCCCTCAAGATGTGGAGGCATTACCTCTATGGGATAAAATGTGAGATCTTCACAGACCATAAGAGCCTGCAGCACATCTTGAACCAGAGAGAGCTGAACTTGAGGCAGAGGAGATGGGTAGAACTGTTGAGTGACTATGATTGCAAGATCCAGTACCATCCGGGTAAGGCTAATGTAGTAGCTGATGCCTTAAGCCGGAAATCACTTGGCAGTCTATCCCACATCACGGCAGAGAGGAGACCGGTGGTGAAGGAATTTTATAAACTCATCAATGAGGGTCTACTGATGGAGTTGTCTGGTACAGGTGCTTTGATTGCACAGATGAAAGTAACACCCGTGTTTCTGGAGCAGGTGGCTCAGAAACAGCATGAGGACCCAGAGTTAGTAAAGGTTGCCAGGACTGTTCAGTCAGGCAAAAACAGTGAGTTCAGGTTCGACAGTAAGGGGATCCTCCGCTATGGGAACAGACTATGTGTACCAGATGACATCGGGCTAAAAGGAGACATTATGAGAGAGGCTCATAATGCAAGATACAGTGTTCACCCTGGAGCCACCAAGATGTATCAAGATCTGAAGAGAGTGTATTGGTGGCCAGCTATGAAGAGGGAAGTGGCACAGTTCGTGTCAGCCTGCGAAATATGTCAGAGGGTGAAGCTGGAACATCAGAAACCGGCTGGAATGCTTAACCCACTGCCGATTCCAGAGTGGAAATGGGAGAATATCGCTATGGATTTTGTAGTGGGGTTACCGGCAACATCCAACAGACTAGACTCCATATGGGTGATCGTGGACAGACTCACCAAATCTGCTCACTTCATCCCTGTTAGGAGCAATTACTCTGTGGATAAGTTAGCGCAGGTGTATGTTGACGAGGTTGTCAGGCTGCATGGGGTCCCAGTGTCTATAGTATCAGATAGAGGGCCCCAGTTCACCTCCAAGTTTTGGCGGAGTCTGCAGAATGCTATGGGTACCAGGCTGGATTTCAGTACTGCCTTCCACCCCCAGACTGATGGACAGTCAGAGAGGACCATCCAGACAATAGAGGATATGCTCAGGATGTGTGTGCTAGATTTTGGCGGTTCTTGGAGGCAACATCTACCCTTGGTGGAGTTCGCCTACAATAACAGCTATCATGCTAGCATCGGGATGGCTCCATATGAAGCTTTGTATGGAAGGAAGTGCAGGTCACCTGTTTGCTGGGAAGAGGTTGGAGAGAGGTCCTTAGCAGGGCCTGAGCTTGTAGAGATCACCAGCAGAGTGGTGCCCATGATCAGAGAAAGGATAAAGACTGCCACAAGCAGGCAGAAGAGTTATACAGACATCCGCAGGAGACAGGTAGAGTTTCAGGAGGGGGATCTAGTATTGCTCAAGGTGTCTCCAATGAAAGGGGTGGTTCGGTTCGGAAAGAAAGGTAAGTTAGCTCCACGGTACATCGGGCCCTTTGAGGTCTTGCAAAAAGTTGGGAATGTATCGTACAAGCTGGACTTGCCTGCTTCTATGGAGAGAATCCATCCGGTTTTCCATGTTTCCATGTTGAGGAAGTTCGTGTCAGATCTGGGCAAGGTTCTTAGTGAGCCTGATGTGGAGATCCAAGAGGATCTCGCTTATGTTGAACAGCCAGTGCGGATTCTAGACACTCAGATCAGAAAGCTAAGGAACAAGGAAATCCCGATGGTGAAAGTCCTTTGGAACCACCACAATATGGAAGAATGTACCTGGGAGACACGGGAGTCCATGCTCCAGCAATATCCCCATCTCTTTTAAGGTTAGTCTCTATGTGTTTTATATGTATGTTATGTTGTTTTGCTATGCATGTGCTAGTTGAGGAGCATTTGGGGACGAATGTTCTTAAGGGGGGGAGAATGTAATACCCGGCTAGACTCCGGTACCGGAATTCCTACCGTCCGGTGGAATTTGGGTGTCGGAAACCTCTAGAAGGGTAAAAGCATGTTTTTATAAAATGTTTTCATGTTTTTAATGTTATAAGTATGATTTTAAATGAGTTTTTGCATAAAAATTTCTTTAAGGGAAAACCCAGGTTCGGCCGCCGAAACTCACTTTCGGCCGCCGAACATGCATGGACTTTGGGAGGCACGTTAGGCCCCCGAAAGTCTAAGAGAGGGAAGTGCAGGTTCGGCCGCCGAACCTTATGTTCGGCCGCCGAACATTGCATGGATGCGGAGGCACATTCGGCCCCCGAACGTGGCCTGGCCAGCCACTATAAAAGGGTCCCCTTGGTCCGCACGGGCGAGCTTTTTCTCTCCCATTGTCGGCCAAGGTGAGTCTCCGCCGCTCCTCCCTCAATCTTGAGTGTTTCCTTTAGATCTTTCATGGTTTTAACGAGTTTATAACTTCGTTTTGAAGATTTGTGAGCTTTGAGCAAGTTTTGAGCAAGTTTTGAGTGCTTGGAGGTTCAAAGAGCTTAATCTCTCCATCTCCAAGCTAGGATCACTTTCCTCTCGTTTCTTCAAGAGGTAAGGGTCGATCTTGAACCCTTTTTATGTTTTAAACAAGTTTTAAGTAAGATCTATGGGTAGAAATGCATGTTAGGACATATGTTGAGTTTATGGGTTATGTTGAGATTTTGAGCAATGTAGCTTGATTGTGTGTGTATGAAGTGTTGTAGATGGGGTATATGCATGTTTGAGGCCCCTAGGAACTTGTATGTATGTTTTGGTTGAGAAATATGCATGATCTGTGGTTTTGGGAGGCAGGAGGTTCATTTGAACCAAGTTTCTGCCGTTTGGCAGAAACCAGGTTCGGCAGCCGAAGGGAGTTTCGGCCGCCGAACCCCTCTTGTGAAGGCAGCTTTCGGCTGCCGAAGGTGCCCCCGAAAAGAGACTTTCGTCTCTGTCTGGCACTTTCGGCCGCCGAAGGTGCCGCCGAACCTAGCTGAGTTTCGTCTCTGTCCAGGACTTTCGGCCGCCGAAGGTGCCGCCGAAGGTGCCCTGTTCAGCCATTTCATGCATATTTTCTGTGATGTTTTCATAATGTCTTAGGGGGGTTTTTGGGGGATATATTAGAGTTATGATTATATATGTTTGGTCCCTCATTGGAGTCCACCTGTGTAGGTTCGGACCCGAGGAACCAAGGACCCCAGCAGTGAGCCAGCTGCTACAGAGTTTGTCAGAGTCAGCCAGAGGTGAGTGGAACTATACTTAATCTTTTTAAATTAAGAAAGTGAATATTTTATCATGTTTCATGCATCATGACTATAATATAGGATGTTTGCATTAGAATCACGAATATGCTACATTGCATTATTATTTTGTGGTTGATGAGGAGGGACATTGCACGACTCACTAGTCCTGTGTACGAAGTCCTGTGGTGCCCATAATAGGGCCGGGCAATAGCTCCGATTTACGAAGTCCTGTGGTGCCCATAATAGGGCCGGGCAATACGAAGTCCTGTGGTGCCCATAATAGGGCCGGGCATGGAGTTGAGGGATTTTTGGGTCAGTCCGTCCATGGTATGAAATGTTTGTGCAATGATGCATTCCATTATAGCATGTTTTAAATATTTTTTTATATAGTTCTACTCACTGGGCATCTAGCTCACCCCTCTCCCCTAACCCCAGGTTCGCAGGTACGGGATTGATAGAGAAGAAAAGAAGAGAAAAGTCATATGTATGT